>NC_142467.1:89398484-89701515 GCF_049115385.1 Moschus berezovskii
GAGATAATTATTTTAGTTGGTATTATGAAGCTAAATTTCTTGGAAAGTCTCTTTGAATACCTTAACATAGTAACTAATACATTTGTTTAGGGGGAAATGTGAGAGCAAACCAGGTGTTGAGCCACATTCAAAATAGCTAGTGGAGAATGGGAACTTTAGTATATTTACCTTCACCAGATTAATTAGAAACTACATTTTATTTATTTCAGTATTTTTATGGGTAACTTTCATATAAATTTATGATTCAGATGGATGGCAGGTCTGTAGAGGGGGTTCAGGATGTCATCAAATCAATTTGAATTTTATAAATACATTTATACTGTTAAAGGTATAATTTAAAACACAAATGTGCTATGTAGCATGGTTTAGCATATTAAAGATGATCAGTATGTTAATTTTATGTTGGATTTATTCATATTTATGCAGTTTTCAAAGAGAAAAATCTTTTCTTGCCAATTCTTCTTAACTGAAGAATATCCTAAGATTTCAAGATAGACAATTAAAAACATTCTACCATAACCTCCCATTTGCCCATGTGAATAAGTCCAAATTTTAAATGCCTGTGTTCATCAAAAACTCACCTTGTCATTTCACTTACTTTCTAAATAAGTAAATATTATCGATATACCCTACATTGTTAAATAATATTAATAAAATTCTGCTTTTTTCTCTTGATTTTTGGGATCCCACTCAACATTTTTTCTAAAATAGGATTTATGCTGCTGGGGACTGAAAATTTGTGTTTCAAACTCTGTTAATGTTGAGTAAGTCTCTTATTCCTTTTTATGCTCTGGACAAGAAAAAGCCTCTCTTCCTGATTCCTTATGCCTTCATGGCACTGGTTATACCCTCCATAATAAACTATAGCCCTTTACATCCTTTTTAGCTATACAGTAGTAGGCCAACTAACCAGGGCTGCTGCTGCTGCTGCTAATTCACTTCAGTCATGTCCGACCCTTAGCGACCCCACGGACTGCAGCCTACCAGGCTCCTCCATCCATGGGATTTTCTAGGCAATAGTACTGGAGTGGCTTGCCATTGCCTTCTCCGAACCAGGGCTAGCAAATCACTTTTGAATAACCGAGAGCTTTGATGAGGAGGGGAGGCCATATTAACCTGAGAGCTCTTCTTCATAGGCATAGGCATCCACCCAGGGCCCACAGAAAAGGCAGGAGAATGGAAATTGCCCTCTCTACCATGCAGGTGCTCAAATGATTATCCGTTGCCACTTGAGTCACACAAAATACCAACTGCTTTTCTAAATACTACTTTCACATAAATGAAACCATAAGGACCTTGAGAGAGGATTTCCTCACACCTTTCCAATCCCAGGACCTAGATAAAAAATACTGCTTCCAGGGAAGGGCAGATCAGAGGACTTCTGCCTTGAGGGAGAAGGAGGAAAATAACTTGCTTTCAGGCTCTGCCATAAACAAAAAAGAAGTCTGCTCAATTAGAGCAGGAAATCTTGTGTCCAAGACCCAGCACAAATACAAGAGCTTAGTTGTCAAATAAAAAAGGAGAAGAAATGCTTAAAAGGTCTCATTTCCAAGACCCAGCAAAGGTCTACACAATACTGAAACTGAACAACTTCAGTAGAACTGAGTACTTCCTTGGTGCACCATCATGAGCCCAGTAGTCTATTAAATAAGAATTAGAAAATGCCCTCTCTGTGGCAGACATTCAGGACCTATTAAAAGTCAAGGGTGAACAAAAAAGCACAAGGTGATAAAAGACACATAATGATCAATCCGAAAATAAGATATAACAATTGTAAATATATATGCACCCAATATAGGAGAACCTCAATATATGTCAGATGCTGACAGCCATAAAAGGAGAAATGGACAGAAAAACAGTAATAGTGAGGGACTTTAACACACCACTTATGTCAACGGTCAGATCATTGAGACAGAAACTCAGTAAGGAAGTTCAGTTCAGTCGCTCAGTTGTGTCTGACTCTGTGACCCCATGAACTGCAGCACGCTAGGCCTCCCTGTCCATCACCAACTCCCGAGTTCACCCACACCCATGTCTATCGAGTTGGTGATGCCATCCAACCAACTCATCCTCTTTTGTCCCCTTCTCCTCCTGCTCTCAATCTTTCCCAGCATCAGGGTCTTTTCAAATGAGTCAGCTCTTTGCATGAGGTGGCCAAAATATTGGAGTTTCAGCTTCAACATCAGTCCTTCCAATGAACACCCAGGACTGATCTACCTTAGGATGGACTGGTTGGATCTCCTTGCAGTCCAAGGGACTCTCAAGAGTCTTATCCAACACCACAGTTCAAAAGCATCAATTCTTCGACACTCAGCTTTCTTTATAGTCCAACTCTCACATCCATACATGATCACTGGAAAAACCTTAGCCTTGACTAGACGGACCTTTGTTGGTAAAGTATGTCTCTGGTTTTTAATATGCTGTCTAGTTTGGTCATTACTTTCCTTCCAGGAGTAAGAGTCTTTTAATTTCATGGCTGCAGTCACCATCTGCAGTGATTTTGGAGCCCATAAAACTAAAGTCAGCCACTGTTTCCACTGTTTCCCCATTTATTTGCCATGAAGTGAAGGGACTAGATGCCGTGATCTTAGTTTTCTGAATGTTGAGCTTTAAGCCAACTGTTTCACTCTCCTCTTTCATTTTCATCAAGAGGCCCTATAGTTCTTCTTTGCTCTCTGCCATGAGGGTGGTGTCATCTGCTATCTGAGGTTATTGATATTTCTCCCAGTAATCTTGATTCCAGCTTGTGCTTCCTCCAGCCCAGTGTTCCTCATGATGTACTCTGCATATAAGTTAAATAAGCAGGGTGAGAATATACAGCCTTGATGTACTCCTTTTCCTATTTGGAAACAGTCTGTTGTTCCATGTCCAGTTCTAAGTGTTGCTTCCTGATCTGCATACAGGTTTCTCAGAGGCAGTTCAGGTCGTCTAGTATTCCCATCTCTTGAAGAATTTTCCACAGTTTATGGTGATCAACACAGTCAAAGGCTTTGGCATAGTCAATAAAGCAGAAATAGATGTTTTTTGGAATGCTCTTGCTTTTTTGATGATCCATCGGATGTTGGCAATTTGATCTCTGGTCCCTCTGCCTTTTCTAAAACCAGCTTGAACATCTGGAAGTTCACAGTTCACGCATTGCTGAAGCCTGGCTTGGAAATTTTTAAGCATTACTTTACTAGCGTGTGAGATGAGTGCAGCTGTGCAATAGTTTGAGCATTCTTTGGCATTGCCTTTCTTTGGGATTGGGATGAAGACTGACCTTTTCCAGTCCTGTGGCCACTGCTGAGTTTTCCAAATTTGCTGGCATATTGAGTGCAGCACTTTCACAGCATCATCTTTTATGATTTTAAATAGCTCAACTGGGATTCCGTCATCTCCACTAACTTTGTTCGTAGTGATGCTTCCCAAGGCCCACTTGACCTCACATTCCAGGATGTCTGGCTCTAGGTGAGTGATCACACCATCATGATTATGTGGGTCATGAAGATCTTTTTTGTACAGTTTGTGTATTCTTGCCACCTCTTCTTAATATCTTTTGCTTCTGTTAGGTCCATACCATTTCTGTCCTTTACTGAGCCCATCTTTGCATTAAATTTTCCCTTGGTATCTCTAACTTTCTTGAAGAGATGGCTAGTTTTTCCCATTCTATTGTTTTCCTCTATTTCTTTGCATTGATGCTGAGGAAGTCTTTCTTATCTCTCCTTGCTATTCTTTAGAACTCTGCATTCAAAAGGGTATATCTTTCCTTTTCTCCTTTATTTTTCACTTTCCATCTTTTCACAGCTATTTGTAACGCCTCCTCAAACAGCCACTTTGTTTTTTTGCATTTCTTTTTCTTGGGAATGGTCTTGATCCCTGTCTCCTGTACAATGTCACGAACCTCCGTCCATAATTCATCAGGCACTCTGTCTATCAGATCTAGTCCCTTAAATCTATTTCTCACTTCCATTGTATAGTCATAAGGGATTTGATTTAGGGTATACCTGAATGGTCTAGTGGTTTTCTCCACTTTCTTCAATTTCAGTCTGAATTTGCCAGTAAGGAGTTCATGATCCTAGCCACAGTCAGCTCCCAGTCTTGTTTTTGCTGACTGTATAGAGCTTCTCCATCTTTGGCTGCCAAGAATATAAACAGTCTGATTTCGGTGTCGACCATCTGGTGATGTCCATGTGTAGAGTCTTCTGTTGTGTTGTTGGAAGAGGGTGTTTTCTGTGACCAGTGCATTCTCTTGGCAGAAATTTGTATAGAACTATTCAAACACAGGCCTTAATGACTCATTAGAGGAGATGGGTTTAATTGACGTTTACATTCCATCCAAAAGCAGCAGAATACATATTCTTTTCAAGTGCACGTGAAACATTCTCTAGGATAGATCACATGCTGTGCCATAAAGCAAGCCTGCTGCTGCTGCTAAGTCGCTTCAGTCGTGTCCGACTATGTGCAACACCATAGATGCAGCCCACCAGGCTCCGCCACCCCTGGGATTCTCCAGGCAAGAACACTGGAGTGGGTTGCCATTTCCTTCTAGATAAATTTAAGAAAACTGAAATCACATCAAGTATCTTTACTGACCACAATGCTATGAGATCAGAAATTACAACTGTACTGTAAAGAAAAAAAAAGAAACAGAAACACATGGAGGCTAAACAGTATGCTACTAAAACAACAAATGGATCACTGAAGAAATAAAAAAAATAACCTAGAGACAAATGAAAATGAAAACATGATGATCCAAAATCTATGGGATGCAGCAAAAGCAGTCCTGAGAAGGGAGTTTATACCAATATGATCTTACCTCAGGAAATAAGAAAAAATTCCAAGTAAACAAACTGACCTTACACCTAAAGCAACTAGAGAAAGAAGACCAAAGAAAACACACAGTTAACAGAAGGAAAGAAATCATAAAGATCAGAGCAAGCAGAAATAAATGAAATAAGAGACAAAATAGTAGAAAAAGATCAATGAAACTAAAAGGTAGTTCATTGAAAAGATAAAATAGATAAAACTTTAGCAGATTCTTAAAGAAAGCACTGGGAAAGATGAAATCAAGGTAAATATAAAAGACATTTTTCTTCTGATTACTCTGAAAGATAATTAACAATTTAAAGTTTAAAGAGAACAATGTATGTGAGGGTTATGTTATACCAGTGAATGGGTATTTTGTTTAGTAGCAAGATTATTAATATGTTTGCTGGTTGCTCCATCCCATGTAATTGCCCCAGACTTCAAATCCTCAGTGAGGCCTTGAGTTTTTAAATTTTTGTTGGATTTTAGTTGATTTACAGTGTTGCATTAGTTTCAGGTGTACAGCAAGTGAGTCAGTTACACATATACGTATATCTACTCTTTTTGATTCTGTTCCTATATAACTCATTACAGAGTATCAGGTACAGTTTCCTGGCTCTATCAGTTCCTATCAGTTATCTGTTTTATATATATCAGTGGGTAGGTTTATCAACCAGTCTTTATTTGTTGTATGAATAATTACAGCCTTAGCTACTCTTTGTAGCACTTCTTCCCCTAAAAATTTTGTTATTAAGACATCTTCAATATAGTGTGTTGAATTGTTTTGGATAATGCAAATTGTTGCATAATGATAGCATACTGATAAAGTCAAATAACCCTGTGGCAAAAACATACATGTATATTAAACACCATTTAATAAAAATCCATATTATGTTTGGAGGGACTCTGAGATAGAAATGGAAAAAAAAGATAATTGTCAAACCCGCTATAGTATATCTACCAACTTGCCCTGTTGTACTTCTTTTATAGTCTCTATTATGTGGCTACAACTGCATTAATAGGAACCACTATGATTCATCCCTGTAGTCTACTTCCTGTCTCCAGAAGGTGCCTTGAGTTCTGACAACACAGGACTGTTAGAGAGTTTTTGGAATCAGTATTCCACTTTCAGGCATTTTCGCAGTTAGGGCTGCTAAGTCACTTCAGTCAGCTATCTGTTGTTCACTTCTGGAAATCCATGTTTCTTACGCAAGGAAATTGGAATAAAGTCATTAGCATGTTTCTAAGGCCATCAGGTGCCCCTTCTCCGTTTGCCAGGGTGGAGTCACGCACACCTCTCTGCTTTATCCTTGCTTCCTTCCTCCATGCCTCCCCTCTTGACCCCTCTTCGCCTTCATCTTTCCTTTTCTCTCTCTGCGCTCTCGCTCGCTCACTCGCTCTTCCCGCTCTGTGTCTCATCATTCTAGTACAGTGGGTAAACTTTGAGATACCCGTCTGAAGATCCCTGCCAGACACAGGGAAATCTCACGGGTTTTTGTTTTTCGTATCCAGCTGTTGTACATGCATGAAGCTATGGCTTTTTCCTTCATTCTCTCCTTTTCATCTGTAACTAGAAGGATTAAAACAAATGATGTATTTTTCATATAACAAGGGTACAAGTGTGTTTTTCTTTCCTTTTTCTTTCTCTTTGCCAAACATTAACATCTTTCCTACATGCTCGTGTAATGTTCTTTGGCAAGTTCAAGCTCTTGTTTGCACTTAGTCGCACACTTTCAGATGCATTTTTGTCACAAAAGTGTGGTTTCGCTTTAGAGAGACCATCCGTCCTAGTGATCAGGAGCTGAGGTTGGGGCCCCATTTTTCTATTCCAGCTCTTTCTGGAGCATTTTCAGCAGTTTTATTCCTAACTTATTATTTGTCTGCATTTTGCCAAGAGTTGTAGAAACTATTTTCAAATTTATTTAACTCCCAGGACACCATAGAACATAGTCTGTGTTGTGATCTCCATTTTGTACTTGGATGAGTTAAGTAAGTTGCTGAAGATCACACAGTTAATAGAAGATTTTAGGGGAAAAGGCATTTTTGTCACCGAAAATGCATTTACCTCTCTCTAGTAATCGAATTTAATTTTCAGATCATGTATTTTTTTAAGCTCTGTAAGCCTGTCATCTTCATGGCTGGATTTTACTCATGAAAGAATATGGAGCTTTAACCATTTTCCACCAAATAGATAAAATCATCGTGGGAAAGAGAGAGAAACATGCCAAATGGTGAAGAAAATTCAGTCCTGTTTAGCTCTATTTGATCACTGAATTCAGCTGAGCCTAACTCCTCCCCGGACTTGTTTTTAGCTTTTTGAATATAATTTACAAATGAAAATTGTTTATATTTAACATTTGTGAATATGATGTTTTGATACACATATCCATTACCTCACATAGGTACCTTTTTTGTTGTTTTTGTTTGACCATTTAAAATGTCTTAGGAAATTTCAAATATATAATTCAGTTAACTATGGTCACCATGCTGTATGTTAAATCTCCTAAATTTATTCATTTTGCAGCTGAAACTGAAAATATGGTAAATATGCAATAGAATATTATTCAACTTAAAAAAGAAGGAAATCCTACCATTTGTAAAACTACGGGTGAACCTGAAGGACCTTATGCCTAGTAAGATAAGACTGAGGAAGACAAGTACTGTATGACTTCATTTATATGTAGAATCTTAAAAAAATCAAATTTGGAGAAGCAGAAAGTAGAACATGCCAGGGCCTACGGGAGGGGGTCGGGGTGGAATAAATGTTGACCAAAGGGAGTAACCCTGGTGGCTCAGAGGTTAAAGCGTCTGCCTCCAATGCGGGAGACCCGGGTTCGGTCCCTGGGTCGGGAAGATCCCCTGGAGAAGGAAATGGTAACCCACTCCAGTATTCTTGCCTGGAGAACCCCATGGACGGAGAAGCCTGGTAGGCTGCAGTCCACGGGGTCGCAAAGAGTCGGACGTGACCGAACGGAACGGAAAGGGAGTAAAGTTTCAGCTATGCTAAATTTTTAAAAATTATTTGCACAAAGAGATTTTTAAAAATTGCTTAAACTGTATTTTTGTCACTTGTAATGATCCAGTTTTGGAGCCAGAATTTGAACCCATATCTGCATGGTTCCAAACTTTTACTATAATCCATATGCTATAATACCTCTCAATGAGCATTATACTGAGAACACTGGAAGTTCAAGGGAATCTTCGCCAATATCTAGTGACTTGAAAGTGAAAGATACTCTATGATTTCCTTCTTCATTAAAATAATGAGAATTTTGTCTTGTACAAATTCAAATGCATTCTGTGTGACAAATTTGTTGAGGAAGTGCAAAATAAGATATCTTTTGCAGAGAGATATGAGTAATTTTTTCATTATGAATGCCACTATAAATTTTCTGTAGATTTGCGGTATATTTTACTTTAAAAGTCTTCCGTGAAGAGAGATCTCAGTGTCCCTCTCATCTTTTCCCTGAAAGAATCCTCTGAAATGTCACCATTTTCCCCTCGGTTGAATTATATCATGAATTTGCTACTGCTAAGCAGAGATGCTCTAGAGTGTCATGAACAGTAACTGAGCATGGTTTACATGTTCTTTTCAATATAGAGTAATAAGAAATATATTATTTTGTGTCCTGAAATTTTTTATTCATAGCAAGTAGAAAAATCACAATGAGGTTTGTCCCAGAATGAGGAGCAGTTTTGAAACAGATTAAAATCCAAAATGTCTTTCTATAGTGTAATTCATCCACAGCATCATTTTTTAGGATTTGAAATAGCTCAACTGGAAGTCCATCACCTCCACTATCTTTGTTTGTAGTGATGCTTTCTAAGGCCCACTTGACTTTATATTCCAGGATGTCTGGCTCTAGGCGAGTGATCACACCATCGTGATTATGTGGGTCATGAAGATCTTTTTTGTACAGTTCTTCTGTGTATTCTTGCCACCTCTTCTTAATATCTTCTGCTTCTGTCAGGTCATACCATTTCTGTCCTATATTGAGCCAAACTTTGCATGAAAAGTTCCCTTGGTATCTCTAATTTTCTTGAACAGATGGCTAGTTTTCCCATTCTGTTGTTTTCCTCTATTTCTTTGCACTGATCACTGAGGAAAGCTTTCTTATCTCTCCTTGCTATTCTTTGGAACTCTGCATTCAAATGGGTATATCTTTCCTTTTCTCCTTTGCTTTTCTTTTCACAGCTATTTGTAACACCTCCTCAGACAGCCATTTTGCTTTTTTGCATTTCTTTTTCTTGGGGATGTTCTTGATCCCTGTCTCCTGTACAGTGTCACAAACCTGCAACCATAGTTCATCAGGCACTCTATTGCCGGGAGCCAGCGAGGGAAATCCTACCTGTGCAAAGGTCAACTGGGGAAGAGGCCTGACGGGCAAAGGCTAATCAGGGCTCGAGGAACCCCCTGGACTTACCTGAGCATCTACCCCAAAGAAAACTGGAGTCTGACTGCTTTACTATCTTACGCCTCTTACCAAGTCCTCTAATACTTACAGGGGCTTCCCCCCAACCACCTTTCTCTGAAAACATTAATTCAGAGCTGTAGTTTAAAAGTTCTCCTCGGCTTAATAGGAGTGTTCCAATCCAAGCCCCTCTGATAGCTTTCTAACTTGCATGACAAGTTTGTCCGGGCTCTTACAACTATGAGTGTGACTGTTTATAGCCTCCCAGCCATGCAAGGACAGAAAGCCTATATTCTAAAATACAGGAATCTGTTGAAGAAGTTAAAATCATTAGAATAGTACTAGAAAAGATTTCATTGTTGAATCAATGCTTGCTGCAGTTTCCTCTATCTATTGTATCCTTGGAAATATATTAATCCTTTGATTTAACCACATCAGATCTTAAGTTAATAAATTCCTTTCTTGCAGCTCACTACACCGGTGCCTTATAGGAATGTAACTTTGTTATGTGTCTAGCACCTAACTTTAGGAAAGTCACCTTAAAAGAATATAAGCCTTTTACTTGCTAACTAACCTATTGTCAGGAGAGAGGGCCATAAAACTGTTAGCAGGCCCCCTGGCCAGAAGATGATGTAAATCACCTAAAACTTTTATCACACAAAAATAAGCCCTGATCCTGATAAGGGTCAAGACTGCTGACCCCATGTGATTTTGGTGTGAATCTATACCTCCCTTTCTCTGTTTCTTATGCGCATAACTTAGGGTATAAAAGCAGCACTGGAAAATAAAGTTTTGGGCCTTGCTCACTGAAGCTTGGTCTCCCCGTGTCGTTCTTTCTCTTTTTCCGTCTTTTTCTCTATTCTCCTTTTTCTGGTTGAGATCCTTGGAGCGCTGGGCCCTCTGCGTTTACTTATCTGCCTGGGCTTCTAAGACTCACTCGAGGGGGTGCCCTGGTGGGGTGCCTCAAGTTATTCGAGAGGGCGCCTGCGGCCTACGTAAACAGAGCAAACCCCATGCTGGGGTTTTATTGGTTTCCAGCGTAAACCAAGGAATCATCAGCCCCTGTCTCTCTCTCTCTCTCTAACGCCGACGCCGTTCATCCCGAGGATACCCTGGGTCATATCGGGGCTGGACCCCGATACTCTATTAGATCTAATCCCTTAAATCTATTTCTCTCTTCCACTGTATAGTCATTAGGGATTTGATTTAGGTCATACCTGAATGTTCTAGTAGTTTTCTGTATTTTCTTCAATTTCAGTCTGAATTTAGCAATAAGGAGTTCATGATCCTAGCCACAATCAGCTCCCAGTCTTGTTTTTACTGACTGTATAGAGCTTCTCCATCTTTGGCTGCAAAGAATATAATCAATCTGATTTCAGTGTTAACCATGTGGTGATATCCATATGTGGAGTCTTCTCTTGTGTTGTTAGGATAGGGTGTTTGCTATGACCAGTGCATTCTCTTGGCAGGAATCTGGTAGCCTTTGCCCTTCTTCATTCTGTACTCCAAGGCCAAATTTTTCTGTTACTCCAGGTGTTCCTTGACTTCCTACTTTTGCATTCCAGTCCCCTATAATGAAAAGGACATCTTTTCGGGGTATTAGTTCTAGAAGGTCTTGTAAGTCTTCATAGAACTGTTCAACTTCAGCTTCTTCAGAATTACTGGTCAGGGCATAAACTTGAATTACTGTTATATTGAATGGTTTCCATTGGAAATGAACAGAGATCATTCTGTCATTTTTGAGACTGCATCCAAGTACTATATTTCGGACTCTTTTGTTTACTGTGATGGCTACTCCATGTCTTCTAAGGGATTCTTGCCCACAGTAGTAGGATATAATGGTCATCTGAGTTAAATTCACTCATTCTTGTCCATTTTAGTTCACTGATTCCTAAAATATCTATGTTCACTCTTGCCATCTCCTGTTTGACCACTTCCAATTTGCCTTGTTTCATGGACCTAACATTCCAGGTTCCTATGCAATACTGCTCTTTACAGCATTGGACCTTGCTTCCATCACCAGTCACATCCACAACTGGGTGTTGTTTTTACTTTGGATCCGTCTGTTCATTCTTTCTAGGGCTTCCCTCATAGCTCCGTCGATAAAGAATCTGCCTGCAGTGCAGGAGACCTGGGTTCAATTCCTGGGTTGGGAAGATCCCCTGGAGAAGGAAATGGCAATCCACTCCAGTATTCTGCCTGGAAAATCCTATCGACAGAGGAGCCTGGCGGGCTCGAGTCGGACACGACTTAGTGACTAAACCACGACCACCACCTTCATTCTTTCTGGAGTTATTTCTCCACTATTCTCCAGTAGTGTATTGGGCACCTACTGACCTGGGAAGTTTATCTTTCATTGTCCTATTTTTTTGCCTTTTCATACTCTTCATGGGGTTCTCAAGGCAGGAATCCTGAAGTGATTTGCCATTCCCTTCTTCAGTGGACTACATTTTGTCAGAACTGTCCACCATGACCTGTCCGTTTTGGGTGACCCTACATGGAATGACTCATAGTTTCATTGAGTTAGAGAATGCTTTGGTCCATGTGATTAGATTGGTTAGTTTTCTGTGATAGTGTTTTTCAGTCTGTCTGCCCTCTGATGGAAAAGGATAAGAGGCTTATGAAAGCTTCCTGATGGGATAGACTGACTGAGGGGAATACTGGAGCCGAAGTTAATCGGTTCTATGAAGACCTACAAGACCTTTTAGAACTAACACCCAAAAAAGATGTCCTTTTCATTATAGGGGACTGGAATGCAAAAGTAGGAAGTCAAGAAACACCTGGAGTAACTGGCAAATTTGGCCTTGGAGCACGGAAAGAAGCAGGGCAAAGGCTAATAGAGTTTTGTCAAGAGAATGCACTGGTCATAGCAAACACCCTCTTCCAACAACACAAGAGAAGATTCTACACATGGACATCACCAGATGGTCAACACCAAAATCAGATTGATTATATTCTTTGCAACCAAAGATGGAGAAGCTGTATACAGTTAGCGAAAACAAGACCAGGAGCTGACTGTGGCTCAGATCATGAACTCCTTATTGCGAAATTCAGACTTAAATTGAAGAAAGTAGGGAAAACCACTAGACCATTCAGATATGACCTCAATCAAATCCCTTATGATTATACAGTGGAAGTGAGAAATAGATTTAAGGGACTAGATCTGATTGATAGAGTGCCTGATGAACTCTGGATGGAGGTTCGTGACATTGTACAGGAGACAGGGACCAAGACCATCTCCATGGAAAAGAAATGCAAAAGAGCGAAATGGCTGTCTGAGGAGGCCTTACAAATAGCTGTGAAAAGAAGAGAGGCGAAAAGCAAAGGAGAAAAGGAAAGATATAAGCATCTGAATGCAGAGTTCCAAAGAATAGCAAGGAGAGATAAGAAAGACTTCCTCAGTGATCAATGCAAAGAAATAGAGGAAAACAACAGAATAGGAAAAACAAGAGACCTCTTCAAGAAAATTAGAGATTCCAAGGGAACATTTCATGCAAAGATGGGCTCGATAAAGGACAGAAATGGTATGGACCTAACAGAAGCAGAAGATATTAAGAAGAGGTGGCAGGAATACACAGAAGAACTGTACAAAAAAGATCTTCACGACCAAGATAGTCACGATAACGTGATCACTGACCTAGAGCCAGACATCTTGGAATGTGAAGTCAAGTGGGCCTTAGAAAGCATCACTAGGAACAAAGCTAGTGGAGGTGATGGAATTCCAGTTGAGCTATTTCAAGTCTTGAAAGATGATGCTGTGAAAGTGCTGCACTCAATATGCCAGCAGATTTGGAGAACTCAGCAGTGTCCACAGGACTGGAAGAGGTCAGTCTTCATTCCAATCCCAAAGAAAGGCAATGCCAAAGAATGCTCAAACTACCGCACAATTGCACTCATCTCACACGCTAGTAAAGTCATGCTCAAAATTCTCCAAGCCAGGCTTCAGCAATATGTGAACCGTGAACTCCCAGATGTTCAAGCAGGTTTTAGAAAAGGCAGAGGCACCAGAGATCAAATTGCCAACATCCGCTGGATCATGGAGAAAGCAAGAGAGTTCCAGAAAAACATCTATTTCTGCTTCATTGACTATGCCAAAGCCTTTGACTGTGTGGATCACAATAAACTGTGGAACATTCTGAAAGAGATGGGAATCCCAGACCACCTGACCTGCCTCTTGAGAAACCTGTATGCAGGTCAGGAAGCAACAGTCAGAACTGTACATGGAACAACAGACTGTTTCCAAATAGGAAAAGGTGTAGGTCAAGGTTGTATATTGTCACCTTGCTTATTTAACTTATATGCAGAGTACATCATGAGGAACGCTGGGCTGGAAGAAGCACAAGCTGGAATCAAGATTGCTGGGAGAAATCTCAATAACCTCAGATATGCAGATGACACCACCCTTATGGCAGAAAGTGAAGAGGAACTCAAAAGCCTCTTGATGAAAGTGAAAGAGGAGAGTGAAAAGGTTGGCTTGAAGCTCAACATTCAGAAAACAAAGATCATGGCATCTGGTCCCATCACTTCATGGGAAATAGATGGAAAAACAGTGGAAACAGTGTCAGACTTTATTTTTTTGGGCTCCAAAATCACTGCAGATGCTGATTGCAGCCATGAAATTAAAAGACGCTTGCTCCTTGGAAGGAAAGTTATGACCAACCTTGATAGTATATTAAAAAGCAGAGACATTACTTTGCCAACCAAGGTCCGTCTAGTCAAGGCAATGGTTTTTCCCGTGGTCATGTATGGATGTGAGAGTTGGACTGTGAAGAAGGCTGATCGCCGAAGAATCGATGCTTTTGAACTGTGGTGTTGGAGAAGACTCTTGAGAGTCCCTTATACTGCAAGGAGATCCAACCAGTCCATTCTAAAGGAGATCAATCCTGGGTGTTCATTGGAGGGACTAATGCTAAAGCTGAAACTGCAATACTTTGGCCACCTCATGCGACGAGTTGACTCACTGGAAAAGACTCTGATGCTGAGAAAGGTTGGGGGCGGCAGGAGAGGGGGAAGACCGAGAATGAGATGGCTGGATGGCATCACCGACTCTGTGGGCATGAGTTTGAGTGTACTCCGGGAGTTGGTGATGGACAGGGAGGCCTGGCGTGCTGTGATTCATGGGGTCGCGGAGAGTCGGACACGACTGAGCGACTGAACTGACTGATTCTGATGGGTGGGGCCATGCTCAGTAAGTCTTTAATCCAACTGATGGGTGAGGCTGTGTTCCCTCCCTGCCTGCTACATGGAACAACAGACTGGTTCCAAATAGGAAAAGGAGTATGTCAAGGTTGTATATTGTCACCCTACTTATTTAACTTATATGCAGAGTATATCATGAGGAATGCTGGGCTGGAAGAAGCATGAGCTGGAATCAAGATTGCTGGGAGAAATATCAATAACCTCAGATATGCAGATGACACCACCCTTATGGCAGAAAGTGAAGAGGAACTCAAAAGCCTCTTGATGAAAGTGAAAGAGGAGAGTGAAAAGGTTGGCTTGAAGCTAAACATTCAGAAAACAAAGATCATGGCATCCGGTCCCATCACTTCATGGCAAATAGATGGAGAAACAGTGGAAACAGTGGCAGACTTTATCTTTGGGGGCTCCAAAATCATTGCAGATGGTGACTGCAGCCATGAAATTAAAAGACGCTTGTTCCTTGGAAGAAAAGTTATGACCAACTTAGACAGTATATTAAAAAGAAGAGACATTACTTTGCCAGTCTTCTCAAGAGAAGACTCTTGAGAGTCCCCTGGACTGCAAGGAGATCTAACCAGTCCATCCTAAAGGAGATCAGTCCTGAATATTCATTGGAAAGACTGATGTTGAAGTTGAAACTCCAATACTTTGGCCACCTGATGTGAAGAACTGACTCATTGGAAAAGACCCTGATGCTGGGAAAGATTGAAGGCGGGAGGAGAAGGGGATGATAGAGGATGAGATGGTTGGATGGCATCACCAACTCAATGGATATGAGTTTGAGTAAGCTCTTGGAGTTGGTGATGGACAGGGAGGCCTGGCGTGCTGTAGTCCATGGGGTCGCAAAGAGCTGGACAAGACTGAGCAACTAAACTGAATGTAATTTTTTACTATAAACACTACTTTGCCTCATAATAATACAATTGTTTACTAGATTCTAAAGAAGAGAGAAAAATAAATGTGTAAATGTTAAGATTTATCCCATTTCACAAGAGTGAAATACTCTTTCACACCTTGTCTAGAATGGTTTGTTCTCAAATTACTACTAACATAGTGTTTTTGCTAGCACTCTTTCCCCAAGAGATTGAATTGTAGAGGTAACACTGATTGGAATGAATTTCCATTTTAACTTAAGGACAGATTCTTCCATCTTACAATTAAAATCTGCCCAATATACACTGAGTCTACCCCCAAAACAAAGGAAAAAAATGGATTTAGACTTAAAATTTTTCCTGTTTCTATCACCTGAAATTTTTAGCCAGAAGAAAAATCTTATTAAGACCTGAGTTATATTTGATCTATTGTGTTGTTTAATTTAACCCAAAGCCAAACTATGAAAAATAAGCATGTCTAGAGTAGCTTTTACCTTTCTCAGAAATCTTGACTATTCTTTCATTAGATTGGAAAAATTTGAAATACTCTTTCACACTTTGTTTCAAAAATGAGCAAATGCTATTTACAAACATATTTTTGATCAATAATCCACTGGCAAATAGAAGTCAATTTTGGATTATGAGGTTAAATGTGAAATTAATAGATGAAGTTTGATATTTTAAGCAGTTCATTTTTCTGAAATTAATTGTAAAGATCAACCTGGTTTGAAAGTAGCAAGTGTCTTTTACCATCCTAAGGACTGACATTTTGGAAACCTTTGTTCTTCTCTGGTATATCAGAGATTACTACGGTCTGCAGAGTAGTGTTATATTGAATTATATGTTACCTTCACCATTTTCCAGCATTACTGAGATATGATTGACAAGTAGAAATATATATTTGAATTATACAACTTGATGTTTTGGTATATGTACACATTGTGAAATAATTCCCACAATCAAGTTAATTAGTATATCCATCACATCAAATAGTTACCAGTTTTTGTGATGAGCATACTTAAGATCAATTTTCTTAGCAGGTGGTGCTAGTGGTAAAGAACCTGCCTGCCAGTGCAGGAGACATAAGAGATGCAGGCTCAGTCCCTGGGTCAGGAGATCCTCTGGAGAAGAAAATGGCAACCCACTCAAGTATTCTTGCCTGGATAATCCCATGGACAGAGGAACCTGGCAGGCTACAGTCCATAGGATAGCAAAGAGTCAGACATGACTGAAGTGACTTAGCACAGCACAAATTTTCTTAGCAAATTTCAAGTATACAATACAGTATTATTAATATTCAGTGTAGTCACCATGCTATATCTTAGATCCCCAGAATTTGCTCATCTTATATCTAAAAGTTTGTAGCTTTTGACCAGTATCTCTCCTTTTCGCAATACCCTGCAACCCCTGACAATCTCAATTATATTCTTTGGTCCTGTAAATTCAACTTTTTAAGATTCCACATATAAATGAGATGATACAATGTCTTTCTATGGTTGGCTTATTTCACTTAACATAATGTCTGCCAGAGTCATCTGTGTTGTCACAAATGGCAAGATATTTCTCTGTCTGAATAATATTCCTGTGTGTGTGTGTATACGTGTGCATGTGTGCACATACATGCACAGGCATGTGCCAGATTTTCCTATCCCTATTTTTCATTCATCTTTCCAGGGACACTGATGTTTGCACATCTTGGCTATTGCAAATGGTGCTGAAATGAACATGGTTGTGTAGATATTTTTTGAGATACTCATTTCATTTCCTTTGATTATATACCCAGAAGTAAGATTGCTAGATCATATGGTGGTTTTGTTTTCAAGTTTTTGAGAAATACTCATACTGTTTTTCGTTATGGTCATTTCAATTTACCATCACCATTGAACCTAAAATTGTATTGATTGATTGTTTCTTTGTTTAAATACTAATGCTTATATTCCAACTTGTCTCAATAAAATTTTAAGAGGAAACATTAATATCAGTATGATTTACATTAAAGTATTTTTTCAAAGTACTTCAGAGGGCTATATATTGGTAAATGTACCCAAAATCTGCTTATTTGATAACAAATATTACTTGAGTACCTGTTATGTTCCAGGAACCATGCTATTTGAAGTAAATATAGTAGTGAATCGAAAAGGTGTGGTTCCTGTTCTCACAGAATATAAGAAAAAGCATAATAGCTAGCAAATGAAAGAGACTTTATAAATTGTGGTAAATACTATGAAAGCAATGAAAAAATGGGTATGGGGTGAAACAGCTACTTATATGAGAAAAAAACTTATTTGAGAAGTAGATGTTTAAATTGAGAATTGAGTAATTAGAAGGTGATCACTGCAATACTTTGGCCACCTCATGCGACGAGTTGACTCACTGGAAAAGACTCTGATGCTGGGAAAGGTTGGGGGCGGGAGGAGAAGGGGACGACGGAGAATGAGATGGCTGGATGGCATCACCGAATCTGTGGACATGAGTTTGAGTGAACTCCGGGAGTTGGTGATGGACAGGGAGGCCTGGCGTGCTGTGATTCATGGGGTCGCGGAGAGTCGGACACGACTGAGCGACTGAGATGAACTGAACTGAACTGAACCCACTCCAGTGTTTTTGCCTGGAGAATCCCAGGGATGGCGAAGCCTGGTGGGCTGCCGTCTATGGGGTCGCACAGAGTCGGAGACAACTGAAGCAACTTAGCAGCAGCAGCAGCAGCCATGTGAAAATTGGAGTGGATGACAACAAAAGAACTCAGGAAAGAAAAATGTGGCAGGAGCATAGTGATCAGTGAATGTGTATTAAATGATAAGGATTGAGAAATAAATCAGGGTGAATGCAAGAAGGATCAGGAGGTGCATGAAGTCGTTGAAATTTTTGTTCCAAGTGTGATGGACACCTTTAAGGGGTTTTAAGGAACAAATGAACAGGATCTTCTTTACATTTTAAGATAATATATAGGGAGAGATTACTGGTCACAAAGGAAACAGTTGAGGGGTGGCTGTAAAAATTCAGATTAGAAATAAGATTGATAAATGCCATAGGTATGAAAATAGGAAAGTAGAGTTACTCATATTTTTAAGGTAGATTAAAACTTGCTGGCAAATTGGATGTAAAAGTAAGCAGGGATTGGCAACCAACTAGACAAAAGTAGACTTCTGCCTTGAAAAACTAGGTATATGGTGGAACATTTAGTGATATGTGGATATTTGAATGAAAATGAAGGGTTCTCATATACATATTGAGTTTGACGAATTTGAGGCATTAAATTATAAATGATAAGAATTCATGTAGAAATGGCAATTTCGAACTCGAATGATTTGGGCTACAAATACATTGTTTGATACTGTAGTAAGTAAGTTGCTTTTTCAGAATTACCTGTTTTCGTTATTTCCAAACAATATTATTGTCTCCTGTGTCCCACTGTCAACTGATTTAATCAGATAATTGGCTAATATTTGGTTCTCATGAGTTAAAATGTCATGTTAAAGCAGGTATTTGCTTGTTCTGATCTGCATGGCTCCAGTTGTGTTACCTCATGTAGGCAGCCATGATCTACCTCAAGCCCTGAGTCCTCCAAATTCCTCTCCCTCTTTAACTTATTTAAATACAAGTTTCAAGACCCACACAAGCATTTACCCTTCTGAAACCAAATTGTACTGATGTCCTTCTTTCTAAATTTTCCAATGCCCTTGCTGAGTACTTATTTAATTATTGCTCCTTTTTGTTTTCCTAAATGTGTTTGGTTTAATTTTCTTGGAAATCTTTATGATTTGGATAATGATTTACAACTCATTATTTCACTTGGAACCTGCATAACAAGCACAGTGCTGAGTTTAGAAAGATGTTCAACAAAGAGTAACTGAACAGAACTTGAATAGATGCTTAGACTGAGCGACTGAACTGAACTGAACAAATATTAAATTGAGTGATATTTAGGCAGAAATTTCACATTACTGTAACTGGTAGAAATAAATATTTAGCAGTTGATAGGCTTCTTGACACTTTTTCATTAAAACTGTGTTTGTGGTTATGGTGATGGACAGGGAGGCCTGGTGAGCTGTGATTCATGGGGTCGCAAAGAGTCAGACACGACTGAGTGACTGTACTGAACTGAATATTTTCACAAGAACAGTTTTACACATAATTATACAGAATAGTGCAAGGCACTGTTTGACGCAAAACAGTACAAGACACACAAAAATGGAGTTTTTCCATTGTTTTTATGGTAGATAATGAAGTTATGCTACCCAGTATAACGTCTCTATGCTGCTGCTGCTACTAAGTCACTTCAGTTGTGTCCGACTCTGTGCGACCCCATAGACGGCAGCCCACCAGGCTCCCCTGTCCCTAGGATTCTCCAGGCAAGAACGCTGGAGTGGGTTGCCATTTCCTTCTCCAATGTGTGAAAGTGAAGTTGCTCAGTCATGTCCGACTCAGAGATCCTATGAACTGCGGCCTACCAGGCTCCTCCATCCATGGGATTTTCTAGGCAAGAGTACTATAGAATAGCCTAAAAGATAAACTTCCATTACACCATTGCTTTTGTTTCTGTTGTCAAATATCCTCTTGATTCTGAGGCCTTGTTGAGTTCAATAATTAATCAAAATTTTTGGAATTATTAATTTTATCTTAATCTAGCCATATTTTTATTTTCCCTTGTACTCATATGCCAGTTAAACAAATAGAGTATCATACCAACAAAACTCTCAATTATTCTGTAAGACATATTTAGAGTAGCAGCTTTCTATAACAAGGATACTACACAATAAATTTATTTGGGTCACCCACTAATCAGCTGAAATAAGAGTCTTAAATTTGTTTAAATAGATAATATGTGATCACTGTTTAGGTTGAAAGAAATCATTAACATCTGTCACATGACAATTTAGTATATGCACAGGGAAAGGCACTAGGGATACAAAAATGGAATAAAATATTTCATCAGCACTCAAGGACTCAAAGGGAAAACAGATAAACAACTGTAGTATCATATAAGTGCAATAATAGAAACATGTGTAAATTGTTTAAGAAATAAGAAGTATGCCCAGGAAGCTAGTCTTGAAAAGTAAGTCAGAATTCACCAGGAGCATAAGGAGAACTGCAGATAGGAAGAGCAACATGAGCAAACGTGTAGATATGTCCACGTAAGAAAAGCTGCTCCCGGGCCCACTTTCCTTCTTTTCCCTCCTGCACCTATTCAGCCTTATCCAGCTCCATTCTTTCATATAGCGTCTCTTCCTTAGTCATTCCTGTAACCTAGGGATGATCACACTTGAGATGTGATCTACATTCTGAAAGGTGGGCCTGGGGAACAGTTAGTACAGGCCTTGGAGTAGGCTTGGTACCATTTGGACAGGGAATTCCAACATCTCAGGCACCAAAAACATGGTGAAGAAGTGGGGAAACATACAGTATCACCATGAACTTGCCCCGTGGCCTCCTAGCTCTTTTCCCTGACGGCAAAATGAAGGGACGACAAGGGAAGGGCCTTCTCAAGTACTGTATCCAGCCCTGGGACCCCTCTTGCATTGGTTCAAGGATTGTACTGGCTGCAATCATCTGTGTATTCTCCGCTTATGGGAAGTGTCTGTGTAAATGCAAATCGTCATTCCTGAAGACATTTTCCCAGGTTCTGTCATTGGTATTACTGTATTCTCCAAAACAGAATGGTCAGTAATGGATAGCTTAGTGAGACAATGAATAATGAACAAAGTTATTTGAAATAAGTGAAGAAAATGTAGCCCTGCCAGTAGTTTATCTTCATTTTGTAGAGTATGTTTAGTTTTATCTGGTAACTTAATAGGACTAAATATAGTAAGATGCTTTTCCAAATTTCCAAATAGTGAGAGAGTGACACTTTTCTCTAAAAGTTCTGATAGTTAATAATACTATCTGTGACCTTAGTTGCAGGAAAACAGTTCAATTAACTGCTGTATTAAAAAGTCATTTGCTGTGAAAAGATAGTACTCATCTTGATTCCATCCCATTTTCATAATTCTTTGTAACACCTTACACATAATGGAAAACAAATAAATACACCAGACAATTTACTGAACCAAACATGAGTTTGTCCTCTTTCCTCTCATATATTTATCTTGCCGTTCCTGCTTAAACATTTTATCCTTTGGGTGAATGGTTTATTTTTAAATTATTTTGAGGAAAGCTTAACAGAGATAGGAATAATCCAATTAAAATACTCTTGCTCCTGTAACTTTGTTACCTATTGTAGAAATGTAATTCTTGTATAACTTTGGTGGATAAACATGTTAATGTCTCATGTTTATACAAGAATTACACTTCTACAATAGGTAACAAAGTTACAGGAGCAACCAAGGTCTAGTCAAGGCTATGGTTTTTCCAGTGGTCATGTATGGATGTGAGAGTTGGACTGTGAAAAAAGCTGATCGCCGAAGAATTGATGCTTTTGAACTGTGGTGCTGGAGAAGACTCTTGAGAGTCCCTTGGACTGCAAGGAGATCCAACCAGTCCATTCTAAAGGAGATCAATCCTGGGTGTTCATTGGAAGGACTGATGCTAAAGCTGAAACTCCAATACTTTGGCCACCTCATGCGACGAGTTGACTCACTGGAAAAGACTCTGATGCTGGGAGGGACTGAGGGTGGGAGGTGAATGGGATGACAGAGAATGAGATGGCTGGATGGCATCTCTGACTCGATGGACATGAGTTTGAGTGAACTCCGGGAGTTGGTGATGGACAGGGAGGCCTAGCATGCTGTGATTCATGGGGCCACAAAGAGTCGGACACAACTGAGCGACTGAACTGAACTGAAACATGTTAATAAGAGATTTTACTGAGAAAAATGAAAGCTTATGGAAGATATATTCCCTGTACACAATAGCCTTCTCTATAAATGATAATTTTTTACAATTTGCTTCATGAAAATTCTAACATGTCCCTAATAATTAAATTCCATGGTTCTCTAATAAAATATTTTATCTTTGCTTTAATATGAATTACCAGAGAGGCTCCACATATGTCTAACCCTGTCAGCTAACATTTAGTTTTCAGATAATGGCATCTGTTATTATTGGTTTTAAATATCTGAGCGTTTTTCCACATTGATAGTTAACTAACAATAACAATTAATTGATATTAACTAATGGTTACTGTCCAAATCATTATTTATAAAATTTATTTCTATGTGAAATAGAATTTTTATATGCACTCACTGATTTTTACCTTTGACCACTTATAGTATGATGAAAATTATATACATATCTTGAAAAAATGTCCTGTACCTTTTAATATAAATAGCAAGCACAGGAAACAGACACACATGAACGACAAACATGTGGAGGACAGGCTGTCAAAACCAGAAAGTTACCTTGATTTGATTGATTCTTAAGAATATTTTTGTTGCATTCTTTTGATTTCAGCTATTCATGTGAAAGGCCCAGAGCTGCTGGTAATAATGTTCCCTGAGTAGTTGCTGTTATTTAATACAAAGTTGTTGAACCATCTATGAGCTGTATCCTGGCAAAACACACTATGAGGAACACCTAGTTTATATTTCTTTGGAGTTGTTCCCATATCCTTGATGGAGATCTGCCCATGATTATCAAACTTCATCTGGGGAAATGAACTCTATTTTCAGTTCACAGTGTGATGGATTTGGAGAATGAACAAATCTGGAAGGATTTATAAACAGATTCTGTTTTAAATCACGGGCATGTAGCGGGGGATAAAGTGGCAATAAATTCTAAGCTTCTGCATCACATTTGGTATGATTGTGAAAGCTAAAGCAGAAGGAAAGTTTAACATTTCTAAGAGAAGGCAAAGAGAAACAGAAGGCAGAAAACCCAAGGATTAACACCATGTAAAGGACAGGCTGAAAAGAAAGCTCTAAGAACCAGGACTGGGGGAGGAGAGGTTTATGTGAAGGAAGGCGTGGTGACTGGTGTGAAATGCCATTGAATGGTTAAAGAGGGATTGAAGATTTTCCTCTTTGTTTATGAATTTGGAAATTTGAGTGACTGTTTAAAGATATTTCAGTGGACTGATAAACCACAAATATAGAATAACTAAGGGCCTCAAATGACATAAGAGCGAGTGCACAGTCAAGAGACTAGCTTTAAGTTTGAAAAAATTAACTCTTTGAGTGAATTAGTTTCATCATTCTTTTTAACATTGACTCTATTATAGAACTTTACATTTTTAACAGAAAATTTTAATTTTTACATGAATTTTGCTAGATGTTGTATACTTTTTAAAAAGTTATACTGTAAATAGACAACTACTCTGTTTCTTTTTCAGTTTGCATGAAGTTATTTAGCAAAACTTTACTGACATACATACCTTATCTAATTAACACCATATCTAATTAATTTTATATTTTTTAGTAAGATCTAGCTCTGATTCAAATGTTTTATGATTTGTTTGCTTACTTACAGTGGACTTCCCTCATGGCTCAGACAGTAAAGAATCCACCTGCAATGTTGAAGACCTAGGTTCGATCTCTGGGTTGGGAAGATCCCATGGATCCCATCTACTCACTCCAGTATTCTTGTCTGGATAATTCCATGCACGGAGGAGCCTCTCAGGTACAGTCCATGGAGTCGGAAAGAGTCAGATACGACTGAGCAACTTTCACTTTTCTTAGAGTAGTATTAGTATAGTAAACATCCTGAAAAATAAGAAAAATGTGTGTCTGGCTAAAACATACTTTCTGGTGTGGAATATACTTAGAGTTGTAGACATCAGTGATCTTTATAAACTCATTAGTGTATCAGTTTTTAAAAAATAAAGATGGGTATCAGAGTTTTTCCCATGCCCTCAATGCCAAAAGCTTCCTGCAATTTGATTCTAATGATGTATTATGATTCACACTTTAATTCTGATACTTTTGTCTTAATTTATAACAGTGAGAAAAGCATTGTTCTAAAGCATAAGCTAGACCTTAGGTACCAAACTATTTATTGCTTCCCATTATATGCCTCACTCAAATTTCCAGAAATTAAATGATTATTTGATAAGGTTAAGGGCCATACAGTCTCACTTGGTCATTATTGATGTCTGTGATCTGAAAGGTGGAGGGGGAAGGAGGAATCTGTGATTTCATTCAGTCTACATGTCTGAGCCCAGAGAGTCTTAGGGAAAAAAAGAAAGTCACTAACCTTCAAAACAAAGAACCCCAAGTTTTTCAATAACAAGAGTCATCTCTTACTCTGTCAGTGCATCAGATGAGGAAGGAAGACAGACAATCAAGATCTACCATTTTGCACTCAAGAATCTGGATAACAAAGTGTTGTAAAGAAAAGATTTTGAGAGAAATTCCTCATTAAAAAAAAATCCTCAGTCTGTTGCTTGAGGAGCTAGAGCAGACAAAGTCTTGGATTTGTGATGAGTGGACATTGGATTGAGGATATATGGACAAAATAGATTGCAGATTGCTTGCATTTGAACAGTATTCTGAATAAAAATATGAAAAATAAGTACCTAGGCAAAGCTAAACAGGACAGGTTTCCTTAGGTATCCTGATTTTAGGTGAAAGGAGATCAATCCTAGCTCCAGTTTATCCTGAGTCAAACAGTGCACTCACCAAATGGCATTGATTCTTGTGTGACCAGTAGAGCTATGGGATTGTCCAAGGGGGTTTTAAATTACATTTCTATATGTTTTAGGACATAATTTTGCTCACACTATATCTTAGTTTTTTATATGCAACATAAATAGTGCTTCCCTGGTGGCTCAGAGGGTAAAGCGTCTGCCTCCAATGCGGGAGACCCGGGTTCGATCCCTGGGTCGGGAAGATCCCTTGGAGAAGGAAATGGTAACCCACTCCAGTATTCTTGCCTGGAGAATCCCATGGACGGAGAAGCATGGTAGGCTACAGTCCACGGGGTCGCATAGAGTCGGACACGACTGAGCGACGGAACGGAAATAGTGCTAGCCACTGTTTGTTACTCATTACTGATTTTTGTCATTATTTCATCTAACCTAAATGTTTATACCAGTGAAAAAAAGCAGCTCTATCATATGGGAATGAAATGAGGGAACCTCGGTATGATGAATGATATGTGTTCTTTAGAAAACATGTGTGTTCTGAGGGAGGAACAAGATGGCGGAAGAATAGGACAGCGAGACCAAATCCCCCACAAATTCATCAAAAGAACATTTGAACGTGGAGTAGAGTCCACAAAACAACTTCTGAATGCTGGCAGAAGACATCAGGCACCCAGAAAAGCAGCCCATTGTCTTCAAAAGGAGGTAGGAAAAAACATAAAAGATAAAAAGAGAGACAAAACAGGAGTCCCAGAAGAAGAAGACAAAAAGAAAGACCATGAGAGAATACTTGAGGAGATAATAGTTGAAAACGTCCCTTAAATGGGGAAAGAAAGAATCACCCAGGTCCAAGAAACCCAGAGAGTCTCCAACAGGATAAACCCAAGGCGAAATACTCCAAGACACATATTAATCAAATTAACAAAGATCAAACACAAAGAACAAATATTAAAAGCAGCAAGGGAAAAGCAGCAAATAACACACAAGGGGATTCTCATAAGGATAACAGTTGATCTTTCAACAGAAACTCTTCAGGCCATGAGGGAATGGCAAGACATACTTAAAGTGATGAAAGAAAATAACCTACAGCCCAGATTACTGTACCCAGCAAGGGTCTCATTCAAATATGAAGGAGAAATCAAAAGCTTTACAGACAAGCAAAAGCTGAGAGAATTCAGCATCACCAAACCAGCTCTCCAACAAATGCTAAAGGATCTTCTCTAGACAGGAAACACAGAAAGGGTGTATAAACTCGAACCCAAAGCAATAAAGAAGATGGCAACGGGATCATACTTATCAATACTTACCTTAAACGTAAATGGGTTGAATGCCCCAACCAAAAGACAGAGGCTGGCTGAATGGATACAAAAACAAGACCCCCATATATGTTGTCTACAAGAGACCCACCTCAAAACGAGGGACACATACAGACTGAAAGTGAAGGGCTGGAAAAAGATATTCCATGCAAATAGAGACCAAAAGAAAGCAGGGGTAGCAATACTCATATCAGATAAAATAGATTTTAAAACAAAGGCTATGAAAAGAGACAAAGAAGGAAACTACATAATGATCAAAGGATCAATCCAAGAAGAAAATATAACAATTATAAATATTTATGCACCCAACATAGGAGCACCGCAATATGTAAGACAATTACTAACAAGTATGAAAGGGGAAATTAACAACAATGCAATAATAGTGGGAGATTTTAATACCCCACTTACATCTATGGAAGAAGTAAAACTTTCACTGTTCGCTGATGACATGATCCTCTACACAGAAATCCCTAAAGACTCTACCAGAAAACTACTAGAGCTAATCAATGAATACAGTAAAGTTACAGGATATAAAATCAACACACAGAAATCCCTTGCATTCCTTTACACTAATAATGAGAAAATAGAAAGAGAAATTAAGGAAACTATTCCATTCACTGTTGCAACGAAAAAAATTAAATACTTAGGAATATATCTACCTAAGGAAACAAAAGACTTGTACATAGAAAACTATAAAACACTAGTGAAAGTAATCAAAGGGAACACTAATAGCTGGAGAAATATACCGTGTTCGTGGATTGGAAGAATAAATATTGTGAAAATGAGTATACTACCCAAAGTAATTTATACATTCAGTGCAATCCCTATCAAGCTACCAACGATATTTTTCACAGAACTAGAACAAATAATCTCACAATTTGTATGGAAATACAAAAAACCTCGAATAGCCAAAGCAATCTTGAGGAAGAAGAATGGAACTGGGGGAATCAACCTGCTGGACTTCAGGCTCTACTACAAAGCCACAGTCATCAAGATAGTATGGTACTGGCATAAAGACAGAAATATAGATCAATGGAACAAAATAGAAAGCCCAGAGATAAATCCACGCACCTATGGACACCTTATCTTTGACAAAGGAGGCAAGAATATAAAATGGAGAAAAGACAGTCTCTTTAACAAGTGGTGCTGGGAAAACTGGTCAGCCACTTGTAAAAGAATGAAACTAGAACACAACCTAACACCATACACCAAAATAAACTCAAAATGGATTAGAGAGCTAAATGTAAGACCAGAAACTATAAAACTCCTAGAGGAGAACATAGGCAAAACACTCCCTGACATAAATCACAGCAGGATCCTCCAAGACCCACCTCCCAGAATATTGGAAATAAAAGCAAAAATAAACAAATGGAACCTAATTAAAATCAAAAGCTTCTGCACAGCAAAGGAAACTCTATGCAAGGTGAAAAAGACAGCCTTCAGAATGGGAGAAAATAATAGCAAATGAAGCAACTGATAAAGGATTAATCTGCAAAATATACAAGCAGCTCTTGCAGCTCAATTCCAGAAAAATAAATGACCCAATCAAAAAATGGGCCAAAGAACTAAACAGACATTTCTCCAAAGAAGACATAAAGATGGCTAGCAAACACATGAAAAAATGCTCAACATCCCTCATCATCAGAGAAATGCAAATCAAAACCACAATGAGATACCATTTCACACCAGTCAGAATGGCTGCTATCCAAAAGTCTACATGCAATAAATGCTGGAGAGGGTGTGGAGAGAAGGGAACCCTCTTACACTGTTGGTGGGAATGCAAACTAGTACAGCCACTATGGAGAACAGTGTGGAGATTCCTCAAAAAACTGGAAATAGAACTGCCATATGATCCAGCAATCGCACTCCTGGGCGTACACACCGAGGAAACCAGAATTGAAAGAGACACATGTACTCCAATGTTCATTGCAGCACTGTTTATAATAGCCAGGACATGGAAGCAACCTAGATGTCCATCTGCAGACAAATGGATAAGAAAGCTTTGGTACATATACACAATGGAGTATTATTCAGCCATTAAAAAGAATGCATTTGAATCAGTTCTAATGAGGTGGATGAAACTGGAGCCTATTATACAGAGTGAAGTAAGCCAGAAAGAAAAACACCAATACAATATACTAACGCATATATATGGAATTTAAGTTCAGTTCAGTTTAGTCGCTCAGTCGTGTCCGACTCTTTGTGACCCCATGAATCACAGCACGCCAGGCCTCCCTGTCCATCACCAACTCCCGGAGTACACTCAAACCCATGTCCATAGAGTTGGTGATACCATCCAGCCATCTCATTCTCTGTCGTCCCCTTCTCCTCCCGCCCCCAACCTTTCCTAGCATCAGTCTTTTCCAGTGAGTCAACTCGTCGCATGAGGTGGCCAAAGTATTGGAGTTTCAGCTTTAGCATCAGTCCTTCCAATGAACACCCAGGATTGATCTCCTTTAGAATGGACTGGTTGGATCTCCTTGCAGTCCAAGGGACTCTCAAGAGTCTTCTCCAACACCACAGTTCAAAAGCATCGATTCTTCGGCGATCAGCTTTCTTCACAGTCCAACTCTCACATCCATACATGACCACGGGAAAAACCATAGCCTTGACTAGATGGACCTTGGTTGGCAAAGTAATGTCTCTGCTTTTTAATATACTATCTAGGTTGGTCATAACTTTCCTTCCAAGGAGTAAGCGTCTTTTAATTTATGGCTGCAATCAGCATCTGCAGTGATTTTAGAGCCCCCAAAAATAAAGTCTGACACTGTTTCCAGTTTTCCCATCTATTTCCCATGAAGTGATGGGACCAGATGCCATGATCTTTGTTTTCTGAATGTTGAGCTTCAAGCCAATCTTTTCACTCTCCTCTTTCACTTTCATCAAGAGGCTTTTGAGTTCCTCCTTAATTTCTGCCATAAGGGTGGTGTCATCTGCATATCTGAGGTTATTGATATTTCTCCCAGCAATCTTGATTCCAGCTTGTGCTTCTTCCAGCCCAGCGTTCCTCATGATGTACTCTGCATATAGGTTAAAGAAGCAAGGTGACAATATACAGCCTTGACGTACTCCTTTTCCTATTTGGAACCAGTCTGTTGTTCCATGTACAGTTCTGACTGTTGCTTCCTGACCTGCATACAGGTTTCTCAAGAGGCAGGTCAGGTGGTCTGGGATTCCCATCTCTTTCAGAATTTTCCACAGTTTATTGTGATCCACACAGTCAAAGGCTTTGGCATAGTCAATAAAGCAGAAATAGATGTTTTTCTGGAACTCTCTTGCTTTCTCCATGATCCAGCAAATGTTGGCAATTTGATCTCTGGTGCCTCTGCCTTTTCTAAAACCTGCTTGAACATCTGGGAGTTCACGGTTCACATATTGCTGAAGCCTGGCTTGGAGAATTTTGAGCATGACTTACTAGCGTGTGAGATGAGTGCAATTGTGCGGTAGTTTGAGCACTCTTTGGCATTGCCTTTCTTTGGGATTGGAATGAAGACTGACCTCTTCCAGTCCTGTGGCCACTGCTGAGTTTTCCAAATTTGCTGGCATATTGAGTGCAGCACTTTCACAGCATCATCTTTCAAGATTTGAAATAGCTCAACTGGAATTCTATCACCTCCACTAGCTTTGTTTGTAGTTATGCTTCCTCCCAAAGGCCCACTTGACTTCACATTCCAAGATGTCTGGCTCTAGGTCAGTGCTCACGTTATCCTGACTATCTTGGTCATGAAAATCTTTTTTGTACAGTTCTTCTGTGTATTCTTGCCACCTCTTCTTAATATCTTCTGCTTCTGTTAGGTCCATACCATTTCTGTCCTTTATCGAGCCCATCTTTCCATGAAATGTTCCCTTGGAATCTCTAATTTTCTTGAAGAGATCTCTTGTTTTTCCTATTCTGTTGTTTTCCTCAATTTCTTTGCATTGATCGCTGAGGAAGGCTTTCTTATCTCTCCTTGCTATTCTTTGGAACTCTGCATTCATATGCTTATATCTTTAGAAAGGTGCAAATGATAACCCTGTATACAAGACAGCAAGAGACACAGATGTATAGAACCATCTTTGGGACTCTGTGGGAGAGGGTGAGGGTGGGATGGTTTGGGAGAATGGCAATGAAACATGTATATTATCATATGTGAAACGAATCGCCAGTTCAGGGTCGATGCATGTTACAGGATGCTCGGGGCTGGTATGCGGGGATGACCCAGAGGGAGGATAAGGGGAGCAGGGAGGTGGGAGGGGGGTTCGGGAGGGGGAACTCATGTACACCCAGGGCGGATTCATGTCAATGTATGGCAAAAACAACCAATATAATATTGTAAAATAATTAGCCTCCAATAAAAATAAAAATTAAAAAAAAAGTGAGTTCTTAGAATTTCTAAACTAACAACTTAGTATGTTTCCTAGAATTTGAGTCTGACAACCATATTGAAAACTGTAATTTTATCAGTATTTATTGCTCTTTTTTTCCCCTGTTAATTTATCAGAGTGGCTTAAAACACTAGTGCCAACTGGTTTTTTTTTTTATTTAATTTTTAAATGTATTTTATTTATTTTTGGCTGTGCTGGGTCTTCGGTGCTGTGTCCAGGCTTTCTCTAATTTTGGTGAGTGGGGGCTACTCTCTAGTTGCAGTGCACAGGCTTCTCTTATTATGGAGCACAGGCTCTAGGGCATATGGGCTTCAGTAGTTGTGGCTTTCAGGCTCTAGATTGTGGGCTCAATAGTTGCAGCACGCTGGCTTAGTTGCCCTGTGGCATGTGGGAGCTTTCCAGACCAGGGGTCAAACCAGTGTCCCCTGCACTGCAAGGCAGAGTCTTAACCACTGGACCACCAAGGAAGCCCTGTTTTGACTTTTTTAATGCCTGATACAAGCAAGATTAAAAAAAAGAAGTGCAGTGCGTGTGGCTTTGTGTTTCTCTCCTTTTTAAGCCTGGATTTATTGTGATACTTCTTAATCTGTCCCCCAAATTAGGACTCTGCTACTTATCATATACTGAAATTTATATAAATAGAACATGCAGACTATTTCTCAATGTTACATCTCCATTTAATAGCAATAGATCATGTGGAAGCTCAAAGCATTGAGTTGTGAAAGATATGAACTGTTTACCGACAGTGGTGACAAGACCAGTGCTTGGAAAACCATGTGCATGTATTCTTAACATACTTTGTAAGAAAATGAGGATTTAAGTGCCATTATTGTTTGTGTTTTAATTAGAGCAAAGTCTTGGCCTTTTAGTATGCCCTCCTTTCTTTTATACAGAAGGAACGAACTTTTTGCTTTTATTCTCTTTGAAGAAAATTCACTGTAGGAAACCTATGGAAAATTAAACTTGTTCTCATATACTAAGCTCTCTTATAGTTGTTCATGTCATTCTCCTGAGCATAGCCCAGTGTACTGTGTACAAACGAGATGATTTTTAAATTTTAAGTAAAGGATGTGATGAGATAGTGTTTTGCACTGAATATGGGTGGAAATCTAGTTCTAAGTATACCTAGGGCATAGACAACTGGTAGCAAATGTAAGAACATTGACATACTGGGAATTTCTATAGATTTTATTTTAACTGCTGGTTCTGGTATAACTTCTTATGATGGAAAGGGAAAGTCACTCAGTCATATCCAACTCTTTGTGACTCCAAGGATTATACACTCCATGAAATTCTCCAGGCCAGAATACTGGAGTGGATAGCCTTTCCCTTCTCCAGGGAATCTTCCCAACCCAGGGACTGAACCCTGGTCTCCTGCATTGCAGGTGGATTCCTTACCAGTTGGTCTATAAGGGAAGCCCAAGAATACTGGAGTGGGTAGCTATCCCTTTTCCAGCAAATCTTCCCGACCCAGGAATCAAACCCGGATCTCCTGCATGGCAGCCGGATTCTACCTATTTTTACCTATTCCCCCAAAATGTAATCTTTATTTTTAAATTAAATAATCTGAAATACTTGTTGTGAATAGGAAAATAATGCAAATTCTAATCACTCACGTAAAATAATTTATCTTGTCTCACTACTACTGGTTGATTTTCTAAACCCTCCCCAACTTGCCCAGTAAGTATGTGGTTTCTTCAGCAGGTGTGATCAATAATCATAATATAAAAGAGTCTACAAAAATAATTCACTGCTCAGAGAAATGTTCCCTGTACTCAGTTTTAAAGTATAATTCCAAAAAGTTTAAACCATTGCACAGCATCAACTTTGCCTAATGAAAAAGAAAAAAAGTCAGGAAATTGGATTGATATGCTTGAAGGAAGCATATTAAGTTACAATCTAGGGAAATGTTTCAGAGAACGCAATGGCAGCCTACTCCAGTATTCTTGCCTGGAGAATCCCAGGGACAGGGGAGCCTGGTGGGCTGCTGTCTATGGGGTCACACAGGGTCGGACACGACTGAAGTGACTTAGCAGCAGCAGCAGCAGGGAAATGTTTCTTCTATTTTTAGTGATCATATAGCTTTTTCTTTTAGAGTATTTAACTTTTTACTTGATTATGGTTTGTTCTTTACCAGCTATGTTCCAGAAAACTGACAACATATTGGACATAGTAGAGATTTATTATATATCTCCAAATTCATATTAAAAGTGTTATCCTTTTAATACTGGGCTTCCCTGGTGTCTCAGTGGTAAAGAATCTACCTTCCAATGCAGGAGACATGGTTTCAATCCCTGGGTCAGGGAGATCCCCTGGAGGAGGAAATGGAAACCCACTCCAATATTCTTGACTGGGAAATTCCATGGACAGAGGAGCCTGGTGGGCTACAGTCCATGGGTTCTGTAAGAGCCGGACATGACTTAGTGACTAAACAACAACTACCTTTTAATAATTTAATTCTCAAGTAAGCTTTGTAAGATGTTTCAAAGTACAGCTACGTTTATTTTTTTCAGGGAATAACTTCCATATGAGTAAAGATATTTTCTTTATTTAACATTTAAGGGAAAAAATGAGCTATACAATTTAACTGATATGCAACTTTTATCTTGAAATATTGTGATCAAAACAGTTGTGATATATAAAGTAAGAGTAAATAGTGAAACTATCATCACCATATTTGTTGCAGTTGAGTTTTTGTTTTTTTCCCAAAACACTTTTTATGATGGCTCTTCCAGGACATTTTAAGCTCTTCTGTCCAGGTGGTGCTGTTGGTAAAGAATCTGCTTATCAAAGCAGGAGACACAAGAGATGTGGGTTTGATCCCTGGATTGGAAAGATCCCCGGGAGTAGAAAATGGCAACCCATTCCAGTATTCTTGCCTGGGTAGAGGGACCTGGCAGGCTACAGTCTATGGTATTGCAAAGAGTCAGACATGACATGACGGAGTGCACACGCGTGCACACACACACACACATCTGAAAATACTAATTTCTGGGATATAGTAATGGTTGTTTACTAGAGGAATCTGAACTGCCACCTTCATTTTCCATTGAAACATTCATGAAAATGCACATACGTATGCAACACCACTAAAGTTCTAAAAATTCAATTTAATTATCTGCAAGATGTAAAAGGAATCGAATCACAAAAAGGCTTCAACCGTAGGAAGAAATCGAATATTTCCATTACCCCTTGCAGAGGGGCTTTCAGGAATCAAAAACTTATATCCTTCCAAATGGAACGTCTTGGTACAAGAGCCAGAAAATGTAGTAACAAAACCTCATAAACGGAAAATTTACATATATAAACAGAACGCTCATATATATACCTTTATGTTTATAAAGGTAACAAATAATGGTAAGATATATTATCTGTATATAAAATCCCAGATTTTCTTAATGAAATGTAGAGCTGAATGGGTGAGTGAGGTCGAGTAAAATGATGCCTGATTCCTTATCTTATTGAAATAAAATGTAAATGAGTAAGTTATTCTTTATATTACTGACTGATAAAATTTATGTATTTTAAAAAAATAGAACCTCTACTAGGAATTAAGATTTAAAAATATTTGTACATACATGCAGAGAAACAGCTTTGATTTAAAAATGAAATCTTAATAAAAGTTGTTTCCTGAGGAAAAACTACATTTTACAAAATTGAGCATCAAAAGATATGCATGAAAAGGCAGAAATTTGAGGACTTTGTAAAAATACCTCTTCTAAGATAATTGTATTAATTTGTTTTTTTAATTTAAACATTCTTAATGTAAAACTTACGATTTCTTGGTAGGAATACTGAAATATCCTTCATTAGTAGTTTTCTACTATAAAAATGTGATACCACAGACCATGTGGTCATGATTCTCTAGTCACTCCAAACAAATAGGAAAAAAAAAACCTCCTTAGGAATTAGGAATTATATTATGTCATCCTTTTTTCTCCCCCTACCCCCGTAACTTGAAAACATTTAGCCAGAAGAAAATGTTATTAAAGAAAACACATAATTATTAAGAGGAACATATCCTCAGTTGTTGCAATTGGGTGCTAGATTTTATTATATAAAATCAAGAAATATATCTAATATTTCCTTTTGATAAAAGAGTTTATATGTTTTTCTAAAAGAACTTGCATTCCTATATCTTCTTCATGATGAAACATGCAAATATCGTCAAGTATAGATAAAAATATCCCCTCAAAGTACTTACCATTCATCTGTGTCAAGAGAAAAGAAGTAATGCTCACTCAAATAATTTCAAGGACATAGAGATCCAACTGAGAAATTAAAAGGGCCTTGAATATAACTTGCAGTGATGCACATTAATAAGGTTTAGCTTCAAATTTTTCATGGTACAGTAGAAAAAGCAATATTCTAAATGAGAATTTTGGAATGCTTTTTTGGTAGCAGAGGACAAATTGTTTTACCTTTCATCTTTCCCTGGTGTCTATTCCAAAGTTGCATGATACAGTGTAGCTCCAAAGAATTACATTTTATTAAAAGTTAAGATTTTCAGTGGAATCTACCATAAGCAAAATTTATAAGCTTATACAAATATGTCATCATGTAGTAGTAAAAACAGTTTAAGGAAATGATATGATCATTCATTTGAAGGAAATTAAGAACTAAAGTACATAAGGTCTTGTGAAAAAATGCCTGATGGTTAATATCAACTGTATTTGAGATTCATTGTTAATTTTTGAAAAGAATAAGTAAGGACTATTTAGTTCTTATAATAAGTTATCACATAAAATAAAGACCAAAAAAAGAAAGAAATCTTGAAATTGATAGTAAAGAAAATGTACCTGTAGTATACAACACAGACTGCCAAACTGTGTCCCACAGCCCCAATCCAGTCTGCCTCCTGATTTTGAAATGAAATTTTGTGGTAACAGATCCACTCATTTGTTTTGCATAGGACTTCTTTCCTACTGCAACTTTAGAATTGAGTAATTATTACGGAAACTGGCCCACGCCTAAACTTTTTTTGGTGTATGGCCGTTCATAGAAAAAGCTTGTTGATATCTGGTATAGAAAAAAAATCAAAACCAAAATATTAATTAATGCCATACTAAAATATAACCACCTAACTCTTACTTTGATTAATGTCTTTAGGCTTAAGTATAAATAAATAAATAAACCTCTTATGATTAAGAGATCTTGATTAAGATCACCAATTTGGATCCCTAATATTTTAGTAAAATAGTGATTCCTTAGAGATGTAGATGTGGAACAAAAGTGAATTTAATATTATTTTTGTTTCACATTTACAACAGTTTTTAATACCTCACTTTATTTAAACCATTAAAAGTCAGAAGATTTTACATTATGCGTGGTATAAGATTGGTCTACTTCTGAAATAAGTTTCATAGTCATAAATTACAGTGAAAATTCATTTTTTAATTGCAAAGTCTTCACTGTCATTTTTTCTCCCATAGAGAAGCCTTTCATTCAGGCAGAATCCTGGTATTTTTAGTGCCTAGCCTGGCATTTAGCAGATGCCCTATACATATAAGTTAAATAAATTTCTTTTGATAAAATTTTATGACCTTTGTCTCATTATCTATGAAGGGAAGATTTTGATAGCTATTCAGTTTTCTGCAGACAGCATTTGGCAAGGAAATAAAAACAGGGCATGTAAATTATATTAATCATAGCACACAATTTCCAGAGATTGCCTTTCACTTGGAGATAATGAAACAGCCATGGCTGGTTAGCTTTTGATTTACTTGAAGTTTCTATGGCTGATCTTTATATTTAAATAGATTTGTGAGTCTCTTCCTTAGACATTGAATTTATCCAGAAACACTCTCTCTTTCCATGATGTTAAATTAATATTGATTTTTCTTTTAGTTTTAAAAGCCATCGAGTTTTAAAATGTATCAGTGATTATTATGAGAATTAAGCAGTACAAGTAAAATGACCAACTTTAATTAATCTAGTTGAGCAGTTAATGACCACATCTTTTACATGAAGCTCCGTTCCCTTGTTTAGTTAGTCTAGTGGCATTTTGTCAGGAAGAAGTGCTCTTGAAATAGTACAGACAGTCTGCATAAAGAGATTAACACAGGGACTCTCTAACTAATCTTTCCAGAAGCTGAAAGAACAGAATCAAGGAAGAATGAAGACAATGGGTTGTCCCCTTTAAAATAATTTATAATTCAGGAGGTAAAAAATTAGCTTCTTTGTCTTCGTATCCCAGAGTTTTTACATTTGAAAACTAAAAGGAAATACTAACCAGTGCTTGAGGGATGTGTCATAATTATTGCCATTTAAAAAATGAAACAGCAGTGGATTTTTTTTGTTTGGTTGGTTTTTTAAATTTTATTTTTATTTTTTAACTCCAAAAACATTTTGTATTGGGGTATAGACAATTCACAATGTTGTGACAGTTTCAGGTAAACAACAGAGGCACCCAGCCATACATACACATGCATGCATTCCCCCCCTAAATCCTCCTCCCATCCAAGCTGGCACATAACACTGAGCAGAGCTCCATGTGCTATACAATAGGTTTTTGTTATTATCCATTTAGACTTAGCAGACATCCCTTATATGTGAAATCTAAAAAGAAATGATACAAATGAACTTACAAAACAGAAAGAGACTCACAGACTTAGAATACCAACACAGTTGCCATGGGGAAGGGATAGTTAAGAACAGTGGATTGTTAATTTTACTCTATTTTCTTATACTTTCTATTATTGATATATTCAAATAATTACCTGTACTTTTCCCCTGAGAATCAGCATTTCTTGCCTTTTCATTTATTTAAGAGTGAAAATTGGTCCATTAAGAGCTTTTATTCCAAAACCTAGTTGAAATCAGATCAAGTCGTGGGTGCAAATATCAGATTCTTGACAAGACCCTGATAAATTTGAGATGGCCCTTACAGCTTCTCCGCTAGCAAAGGGGTTCAGAAAGTTAATGCATTGCCTTATAACCTTGCCTTTTCAGCCAGAAGTAGAAATGATCATGGATTAAAGATATATACAAGTGTGGCTGTAATCTAATAGAGTGGATTATAATCTAATATAGAGAAAGTCAACAAAACATTTAAAGGATTTGCTGTATTTTGGACTGAAAAGGATAGAGATTGTTGAAAATGAAAAGAGGACTCTTTGCCCTCAGCCCTCTAAGGGGAGAAAGCAGTACTATAGAAGTGCTCAGATGGAAATATAAGCCATTTCTCATAGAATAAGAATGAGTCGCGAGGACCCAAGATTACAGAGTCAAAAACCCTGGGGAACTAGTCTCGAGAAGCCAAACTAGATTCTAATCAACAACATTTCCTACCTCCAGCATTGTGGAAGTTGCAAAAAAGCATTTGCTTTCAATATATGATTGCATATATAATTATAATACAAATAGAACAAACAGTAAATTAGAAATAGATGGGAATTTTATCATAAATACAGAACAAACATCATCTTAAATAAAATAACAGTAGAAGTAACCCCTTAAAAATAATGTATAAGTCAAATATGTCCATTACCACCATATCTATTCTGTGTTTTATTGGAGGCCCTAGATAGTATAAGAAGAAAAAAATATATATTAGGGGCATAGGATAGGAATTTTAAACAGTTATTTGGAGATAATTTTTATCATTCACATAGAAAATGTGAATAGCTTTGTAACCCTTTTTTAGAGTCTACTTAAAGCGATATCCTATGATACTTCTCTTTCTTTGTCTGACTTACTTCACTCAATATGACAATCTCTAGGTCCATCCATGCTGCTTCAAATGGCAGTATTTCATTTTTTATGTCTGATTGATATTTCATTGAGTTGAGGTGAAATACACAGATTTTTAAGTGTTCAGTTTTGAGCTTAACAAATACATACACTCATGTATGTATGCAATAAGAATACAGAATATTTCCATTGCACCAAAAAATTTCCATTGTCCCTTTGTCCAGACAGTGTCTTACCCCATAGAAACAAGAGCTTGATTCCTGTCACCACTGGTTAGTTTTGCCTGATTTCAACTTCATTCAGATGAAATCATGTGATATTGACAGCATGTACTGTTTTGTATCTTGTTTCTTTCTCTCAGCATAATGTTTTTGGGATGCACACATTGGTAACTTGATCCCTTGTATTACTTGGTACTATTTTTTAACTCTATAGAGATTTCATGAATTATCAAATGTCCTGTTGAAGGACATTTTACTTGTTTCTAATTTGGTGCTAATTTTAATAAAGCTACCAGAACAGTATTGTGAAAGGCTTTGTGAGGGTATATGTTTTTATCCCCTTGGGTAAATATCCAAGAGTTAAATTTCTAAGTTAAAGAATAAATGTGGGTTTAAATTTATAGGAAATTGCCAAATAATTTTCCAAAGTGGTTGTTCCACTTTATACAACCACCAGGAATGTATAAAAAGTTTCTGTTGCCACATAGTCTTACTAATATTTCATCTTGTCTGACTTCTAAGTTTTAGCTTTTCTGATGGGTTTAAAAGTACTGTCATTGTGGTTTAAAAATTTTTTTCCCTGAAAATTAAAAGTGCTAAACAACTTTTGGCATACTATAAATAGCAAATCTGTATAACATGCAAGTTGACATCTTTGCTGCCTATGTGCATCCATGAGGTCTTGACAACAATCAATATAACGAACATTTTGCTGTTCAGTTAGTTGCTCAGTCACATCCGCACTTTGCAACCCAATGGACTGCAGCATGCTAGGCTCCCCTGCCCTTCAGCATCTCCTGCAGTTTGCTCAAACTCATGTTCACTATGTTAGTAATGCCATCTAGCCATTTCATCTTCCTTTGCGCCCTTCTCTTTCTGCCTTCAGTCTTTCCCAGCATCAGGGTCTTTTCCAATGAGTCGGCTCTTCTCATTAGGAGAGCAAAGTATTGGAACTTCAGCTTTAGCTGATATCAGTCCTTCCAATGGATTTTCAGTACTGATCTCCTTTAGGATTGACTGGTTTGATCTCCTTGCAGTCCAAGGGGCTCTCAAGAGTCTTCTCCCACACCAAAGTTTGAAAGCATCAATTCTTTGGTGTTCAACCTTCTTTATGATTCAACTCTCACATCCATTCATGACTACTGGAAAAGCCATAGCTTTCACTATACAGTTGTTTGTCAGCAAAGTGATGTCTCTGCTTTTTAATATGCTGTCTAGGTTTGTCATAGCTTTTCTTCCAAGGAGCAAGTGTCTTTTAATTCCATGGCTACAGTCACCATCCACAGTGATTTTGGAACCCAAGAAAATAAATTCTGTCACTGTTTCCATTTTTTCTCCTTCTGTTTGCCATTATACTCGTTTTTTGAGTGTTGAGCTTTAAGCCAGCTTTTTCACTCTCCTTTCTCCTTCATGAAGATACTCTTTAGTTCCTCTTCTCTTTCTGCCATTAGCATGGTGTTATCTGCATATCTGAGGTTATTGAAATTTCTCCTGGAAATCTTGATTCTAGCTGTGAGTCATCCAGCCTCGCATTTCATGTGGTGTATAGAAGTTAAATTAGCAGGGTGACAATGCACAGCCTTGACGTACTCCTTTCCCAATTTTGCATCCGTCCATTGTTCCATGTCTGGTTCTAACTGTTGCTTCTTGACCTATATACAGGTTTCTCAGAAGGCATGTATGGTAGGCTGGCATTCAATCCATCTCTTGAATTTTCCACAGTTTGTTGTGATCCACACAGTCAAAAGCTTTAGCATAGTCAATGAAGCAGAAGTAGATTTTTTTCTGGAATTCCCTTGCCTTTTCTATGATCCAGTCAATGTTGGCAATTTGATTCCTGGTCCATCTGCCTTTTCTAAATCCAGCTTGTAAATCTGTAATTTCTTGCTTCATATAGTGTTGAAGCCCAAGTTGAAGGATTTTGAGCTTTACCTTGCTAATGTGAAATGAAAACAATTGTACAGTAGTTTGAACATTCTTTGGCATTCACCTTCTTTGGGATTGGATGAAAATTGACCTCTTCCAGCTTCTGTCAGTTCAGTTCAGTTCAGTCGTTCAGTCGTGTCTGACTCTCTGGGACCCCGTGAATCACAGCACACCAGGCCTCCCTGTCCATCACCAACTCCCGGAGTACACTCAAACCCATGTCCACAGAGTCGGTGATGCCATCCAGCCATCTCATTCTCCGTCGTCCCCTTCTCCTCCCGCCCCCAAACTTTCCCAGCATCAGAGTCTTTTCCATTGAGTCAACCCGTCGCATGAGGTGGCCAAAGTATTGCAGTTTCAGCTTTAGCATCAGTCCCTCCAATGAACATCCAGGATTGATCTCCTTTAGAATGGACTGGTTGGATCTCCTTGCAGTATAAGGGACTCTCAAGAGTCTTCTCCAACACCACAGTTCAAAAGCATCGATTCTTCGGCAATCAGCCTTCTTCACAGTCCAACTCTCACATCCATACATGACCACGGGAAAAACCATTGCCTTGACTAGACGGACCTTGGTTGGCAAAGTAATGTCTCTGCTTTTTAATATACTATTAAGGTTGGTCATAACTTTCCTTCCAAGGAGCAAGCGTCTTTTAATTTCATGGAGGCAATCAGCATCTGCAGTGATTTTGGAGCCCAAAAAAATAAAGTCTGACACTGTTTCCACTGTTTTTCCATCTATTTCCCATGAATTGATGGGACCAGATGCCATGATCTTTGTTTTCTGAATGTTGAGCTTCAAGCCAACCTTTTCACTCTCCTCTTTCACTTTCATCAAGAGGCTTTTGAGTTCCTCTTCACTTTCTGCCATAAGGGTAGTGTCATCTGCATATCTGAGGTTATTGATATTTCTCCCAGCAATCTTGATTCCAGCTTTTGCTTCTTCCAGCCCAGCGTTCCTCATGATGTACTCTGCATAGAAGTTAAATAAGCAAGGTGACAATATACAACCTTGACGTACACCTTTTCCTATTTGGAACCAGTCTGTTGTTCCATGTCCAGTTCTAACCGCTGCTTCCTGACCTGCATACAGGTTTCTCAAGAGGCAGGTCAGGTGGTCTGGGATTCCCATCTCTTTCAGAATGTTCCACAGTTTTTTGTGATCCACACAGTCAAAGGCTTTGGCATAGTCAATGAAGCAGAAATAAATGTTTTTCTGAAACTCTCTTGCTTTCTCCATGATCCAGCGGATGTTGGCAATTTGATCTCTGGTGCCTCTGCCTTTTCTAAAACCTGCTTGAACATCTGGGAGTTCACGGTTCACATACTGCTGAAGCCTGGCTTGGAGAATTTTGAGCATGACTTTACTAGTGTGTGAGATGAGTGCAATTGTGCGGTAGTTTGAGCATTCTTTGGCATTGCCTTTCTTTGGGATTGGAATGAAGACTGACCTCTTCCAGTCCTGTGGCCAGCTCTGAGTTTTCCAAATCTGCTGGCATATTGAGTGCAGCACTTTCACAGCATCATCTTTCAAGACTTGAAATAGCTCAACTGGAATTCCATCACCTCCACTAGCTTTGTTTGTAGTGATGCTTTCTAAGGCCCACTTGACTTCACATTCCAAGATGTCTGGCTCTAGGTCAGTGATCATGTTATCGTGACTATCTTGGTCGTGAAGATCTTTTTTGTACAGTTCTTCTGTGTATTCCTGCCACCTCTTCTTAATATCTTCTGCTTCTGTTAGGTCCATACCATTTCTGTCCTTTATCGAGCCCATCTTTGCATGAAATGTTCCCTTGGAATCTCTAATTATCTTGAAAAGGTCTCTTGTTTTTCCTATTCTGTTGTTTTCCTCTATTTCTTTGCATTGATCACTGAGGAAGGCTTTCTTATCTCTCCTTGCTATTCTTTGGAACTCTGCATTCAGATGCTTATATCTTTCCTTTTCTCCTTTGCTTTTCGCCTCTCTTCTTTTCACAGCTATTTGTAAGGCCTCCTCAGACAGCCATTTCGCTCTTCTGCAGTTCTTTTCCATGGGGATGGTCTAGGTCCCTGTCTCCTGTACAATGTCACGAACCTCCGTCCAGAGTTCATCAGGCACTCTATCAATCAGATCTAGTCCCTTAAATCTATTTCTCACTTCCACTGTATAATCATAAGGGATTTGATTGAGGTCATATCTGAATGGTCTAGTGGTTTTCCCTACTTTCTTCAATTTCAGTCTGAATTTGGCAATAAGGAGTTCATGATCTGAGCCACAGTCAGCTCCTGGTCTTGTTTTCGCTAACTGTATACAGCTTCTCCATCTTTGGTTGCAAAGAATATAATCAATCTGATTTCGGTGTTGACCATCTGGTGATGTCCATGTGTAGAGTCTTCTCTTGTGTTGTTGGAAGAGGGTGTTTGCTATGACCAGTGCATTCTCTTGACAAAACTCTATTAGCCTTTGCCCTGCTTCATTCCGTGCTCCAAGGCCAAATTTGCCAGTTACCGGCCCCGGCGGCACAGACGCGACGCGAGAGACGCCGGCCCCGGCGGCGCAGACGCGACACGAGAGACGCTGGCCCCGGCGCAACGAACCACGCAAAGAGGTGCGGCCGTGAGGAGCTACCCCATGCCTGAGGCCAGGGCCGGCGGCTGAGAGGAGCTACCCCACGTCCAACAGGCGGTGGCTGCGCGGGCGCAGGAGGGCCGAGAGGAGCTACTCCGCGTTCAAGGTCAGGAGGGGCGGCCTTGAGGAAATACCTCTCGCCCAAGGTAAGGTACAGCGGCTGCACTTCGCTGGAGCAGCTGTGAAGGGATTTTCCACGACCAAGGTAAGAGAAACCCAAATAAGACGGTAGGTATTGCTAGGGGGCATCAGAGGGCAGACAAACTGAAATCATAATTACAGGAAACCAGCCAGTCTGATCACATGGACCACAGTCGAATGTGGTCCACTGGAGAAGGGAATGGCAAACCACTTCCGTATACTTGCCTTGAGAACCCCATGAACAGTATCAAAGGGCAAAATGATAGGATACTGAATGAGGAATTCCCCAGGTCGGTAGGTGCCAAGTATGCTACTGGAGCTCAGTGGAGAACCAACTCTAGAAGGAATAAAGGGATGGAGCAAAAGCAAAACCAATACCCAGTTGTGGATGTGACCAGTGATAGAAGCAAGGTCCAGTGTTGTAAAGAGCAATATTGCATAGGAACCTGGAATGTTAGGTCCATGAATCAAGGCAAATTGGAAGTGATCAAACAGGAGATGGCAAGAGTGAACGTCGACATTCTAGGAATCAGTGAATTAAAATGGACTGGAATGGGTGAATTTAACTCGGATGACCATTATATCTACTACTGTGGGCAGGAATCCCTTAGAAGAAATGGAGTAGCCATCATGGTCAACAAAAGAGTCCGAAATGCAGTACTTGGATGCAATCTTAAAAATGACAGAATGATTTCTGTTTGTTTCCAAGGCAAACCATTCAATATTACAGTAATCCAGGCCTATGCCCCAACCAGTAATGCGGAAGAAGCCAAAGTTAATTGGTTCTATGAAGACCTACAAGACCTTTTAGAACTAACACCCAAAAAAGATGTCCAGCTTCTGTAGAACCTATCAAATCAAGGCACTAAGATTGTGGAACTGAGAGCTTTGAATTGCCTCATAATGAATAAGAACCAGAGATGTGAGCCAAAAGATAGAAATATAATTTCATGACTTATGTTTCACAAAAAATGCCAATACTTCATGTATATTAGATTAGAATTTCAAAATTACAGCTTTTGTGAACTTTCAGAATTGTTTCAGAATATCTTCATTCAGTTTCATAGTGAAAATTACAGTTTGTGAATGAAAAGTCAGAGAATATGATTTTGTTGAATCAGTGGCAGCAATGCTATTATCTCTCAAATAAATCTGATGACAGCTTCTTCATTAGCAGCTAGAATGTCGGTATTTAAAACTTTCATTCTTGGGTCCATGGAGATACCACCCGTTTCTACGATATCATGACTTGTAACCTTGGAAGTAAGATATGTGTATTTTGGTCTTCACTGAAAGAACAATTATTTACTAGGCAAGTGGTCACATTTGGACTCTTGTTAAAGATAGAAAAGTAAACTCTGCATGCTTTTGCTTGAGAAATACCAAAAGTGAGAATGAAGACAGCAAACTCAATTACCTATGAAAAAATGGAACAGCTATGCTTCCAAACCATTATCTATGAAATGCTTTTGCCAAAAGGGAAAAAAAGGTAAAGTTGGGGAAGAGCTAACCCAGTAGAATCTTCTTTGAATTCATAGAAGAACTTAATCATTAAAGAAAATAATAATTCTTCCATCATTAAGTCTCTGGGAAGTCAAACCCAGAGATTTAGAATTCTATTAGTCAATAGCCAACCTTTAAACCAAATTTCTGTTGTGCTAAATGTGGTATGTTTGACTGCCTTTTCCCCCCTTGTATTGTTTCTTAAGGTATTACTTGGATTCTTGACTCCATAAATGCATTGGTCATGCTTCATACCCATTAATAAAATTACTACTACTATAAAATACAGTGTATAAAATCTCATGTATTCTCACTGATCTTCTTAGCCTTCCTCTTTTAACTCACAAAATTGTATGTGGCCACTTCACATAGCTGTATTTTAACTATCTAAAAGGAAATTTCTAATAGCTCATATTGTTGTCTTCCAATTTAAAAATTTAAGAGATTGACTCTCAAGGGGTTCTTGGATCCAGTTTCCTTTGGGGAAAATAACTTAATAGATTGTGGATCCAAGATTTATCATTTAAAATACATTCTTTTTAATAAGGGTTGACTTTGACTTCTGAGAACTGGTCTCCTCTGAATCATCTCCCTTTTTAATTCTGTCAACCTAATAATCTTCCAGTTTGCTATCTTATTTTCTGAAGTTCAGTTGTATCCTGAGATAGTTCTTTATTCATGTAAAATAATATTTGAGCTCTCTTCCTACTATACTAATCCCTGCTAATCAAAATACTGTCCTTAGATTGACATTGTCAGTATTATATGGGCATTTGTTGGAAATTAAAATTTTCAGGTCTTTCAGATTCAGTTCAGTTCAGTTCATTCGCTCAGTCGTGTCTGACTCTTTGCGACCCCATGAATCACAGCACGCCAGGCCTCCCTGTCCATCACCAACTCCTGGCGTTCACTTAAACTCATGTCCATCGAGTCGGTGATGCCATCCAGCCATCTCATTCTCTGTCATCCCCTTCTCCTCCCGCCCCCAATCCTTCCCAGCATCAGACTCTTTTCCAGTGAGTCAGCTCGTTGCATGAGGTGGCCAAAGTATTGGAGTTTCAGCTTTAGCATCAGTCCTTCCAACGAACACCCAGGATTGATCTCCTTTAGAATGGACTGGTTGGATCTCCTTGCAGTCCAAGGGACTCTCAAGAGTCTTCTCCAGCACCACAGTTCAAAAGCATCAATTCTTTGGCAATCAGCTTTCTTCACAGTCCAACTCATTAGACCTACTGAATTGGAACCTGAACTTTTTAGCATGATCTCCAGGTGATTTGTATTTATATTAAAGTTTGAAAAGTACTGATCCAACCAAATCAATTCTAATATTTAAATAATTTATAACCTTAGTAATTGCTTTTCTATTTAAACTTATAATAATTTTATTCAGTTTTTTCCTCCATCTCAGTCCAGTTTGTAGTCATAAATTACAAGAGTCTCATAAGCATGTTTCTTACCTTCAAAGAAGGGGTGGCGATACTAGTACTTTCTGATACTCCTGGAGTTAGGAGTTTGAAGATTGCCAACTTTGATACTGGCTGGATGAGTGAATTAATATAAAATCTCTGGTAGGTGGGGTTGTAATAAAAGTGATATACATTAAAATTGGCTGATTTTTTAGATGTATAGACATAGTACAGCACATCTATCATCTTACTAACACATTTACTCATTTTTTCCCCATCTTGTTAAATGACTACATCAGTGTGTGTTCTGAGTTCTTAGCTCCAAAGCAATTTTTAAGATAATTTGCTGAAGCTTGGTTAATCTATTGATACAAATTTCAGTTGTATTAAAATATTTTTAGGAATTTTGCAATAAGAGATGCTTCTGGGAACTTATTAATATTCCCTTATGCCTAAATCATTGGGTATAAAAATCTGTCATTAATAGGACATTATAAGTAACCTTCTTATCAAAGAAGTGAACAAGAAAAAAAGTGTGCATTATAGTGTTAGAGAGAAAGCACCTTTGGTTTGTACTTGGTCTTTTTAAATTTTTTTTCTGTAATATTTGTGTTTAAGTCAACATCAGTTACCCTGAAGTGAAGCAAGAGTGAGAAAAAAGAGATGGGAAGTACAGACAAATTTTGATGACTCCATTAGAAGTTTCATCTCCATTCAAAACCTTTATACATTTTAGTAACATGTATAGTCTGAGTTGGTGAGTCTGGATGAAATCAGAGTTCAAAAGATTTTGCCAGACTTATCTGTAACTCATAAATTATAGGTTAACCATTACATCTGTAAACATATGTTCATATTTTTTCAGAAAAGGCAACTTTATACTCAGGCTGAGAAGTGGATCCTATTTTTGCATCTTAATCTTATTTTGAAGTAACTTTTATTGCATAGTTTTTGTGTTATCATGCAGTGTTAAACTTTTTACAAATCTATGTTATCTATATTTTATAGAAGTAATTTCTTATATTTGAGTGTTTAACTCTGGGCCAAGCACTGTTCATTTCATTCTCCTATAACTTTTATAAGTTGTAGATAATATCATTAGCTTCCTTTTACAGGTGAGGGAACTGAAATAAGGAGGTTATATCACTTGACAGTATGTGATTAAATAAAGATGTTTATCTCAAGCTATATGATATGTGCTATTATTAAAAATAAATTCAATTAAAAGAGAAGTGTAGTAAAAAGAACAAATATTCTGTCATTTTCCTTTCCTCAATTCCATTTTTAGTAACAGAAGTAGGCACTACTAGTTGTTTTGCCAAAATTTTTAGACCTTTTTAAAATATTAAGACATAACCACATTATAAACACAATTATGTATGTTAACATTTTCAAATATGATTCATTTTCAGCCATACATTAAATATTCCTGGGAAGCAACATGACACAGTCAGAATAGATGACCCATTTTTAATGTTTTGTATAAATACTAAATCACAAAAAAGTAAAAAAGCCATTTCTAAAAATACATGTCAGGTTTAAAGAAACATCTTGGTACCCATGCCCAGTTACTTTAAAAGACCATTACCAAAAACCTTTTAGAGTTCCTTGTATCCTTCCCAGTCCCACTTTTCCTCTTTCTAACCTAACCTAAATTTTGTGGGCTTTTTCCTTTTGGCTTTATTTTTTTTGTTTTTGTAATTTATTTATTTATTTTTCATTAAAGGATAATTGCTTTACAGAATTTTCTGTTCTGTCAAACCTCAACATGAATCAGCTATAGTTATACATATATATATATACATACACACACATATGCTTTACTTTATATTTTAACCATCTCTAAAATAATAATTACTTATGAATGTCCATGTACTGTATGTAAGCACAAAAATACAGTGTACATTTTTTCTGTGACTAGCTTTTCTAAATGATCCTTGTGTTCCTGTAGTTCAGTCATATCATCTTTTTCATTTCTGACTATTAGTAGAAAATTCTTTATCCACTCTACTGGGTAAAGTTGAGTGGTTTGGAAATTGTTCCCATTATGAGAAAAGTCACTGTAAACCTTTTTATGAGTATCTCCCAATACTTATATATATATATATATATAAGATTTTTTAAGTTTATAAGCTCTTTTAGGATTGATTAATTGATGAATATCAAGTTATTTTCATAGTGGTTATACCAGTTTATTCTCCCACAAGCAACGGACAAGAAATCTCTGCTCTGTGTAACTTAACACTTGGTATTATTTGAAATTTTAGTTTTGCCAACTTAGTTGGTGTGAAATGGTTTTCCATTTTATTTCAGTCAGTGTGTCCCTGATTATTAATTTAGTTCAGAAGTTTTTCTTGGTTATTCATAATTTTGATTTCCTCTTATGTGAAATATCTATTAAAATGTTTTACCCTTCTCTCGTTTTTGATGACTTGAAATTTTTATTATATTTAAGATACAAAATATATCTTAAGATACAATATATATTTTTTATTTTCTGTGCTATAAATATTCTCTCTCAGTTTTTGGATTATCTCTCAACTCATATAATTGTGGCTTAGATAAACATGTTTTTTGTTTTAATGTAATTAACAAATTTTCTGTGTATATATTGATTTTTTGTGTGTATAGTTTGAACTATCCTTCCTTTCCCCAAGTATCTAAGGATAATCTCCTATATTAATTTTTAAACTTTTACAAATACTGTTTCACAATTAGGTTTAATGTTCTCAGAATTGATTTTTGTGTATCCTATGTAGTATGAGATGTGATTTTATTTTCCCCTATTGACTAACCATTGGTTGAGTAACATTTACTGAAATTTCTATTTTTCACTGATCTGCTTTACCAACTGCATTTGGTATTTGTCTGCATTTACCCTTGATAAATGTTCTGTCTTTGGCCAGACTCCAATCAGGCTCCTGAGAGCTCTTTTACAATTAGGTCCCATCTTTGGGTATGTCCTGAAGAGACCCTTTCAGCAAGAATCCTGCTAAGTGAGTTTAGCCAGAATCCCGCACCCTGGATATCTGATCACCCTCAGTGGCTGACCAAATTCTTCATCCCTCACCATCTCCCAGGTATTAGCCTGATGATGCTGGCCAGTCTTCAGCTAGAATCCTGTTAGATCAGTTTAGCCAGAATCCTCCCTTACTCCTGGTGTTCCCTTTTAGTAATTATCCACACTTACATACATACCCCTTATACAAATGGACAGAACACACACACATGCACACGTGCATGCTCTGCACCTTAGTATCAATTCCCATTTTCCTTGTATAATATTTGAAGTTGAGCACAGTCTCTCTTCCCTATTGCAAAACCCTGTTACAGTAGTCCTTATACCTGTATTGCATGGTGGTCTTGAGTAAAATCTGCCTTACTATTTTAATGTGTCACTGTAATTTTATCTTTAACATAATCTATGTAGTGTGAATTTCTATAGCAATATATGTAAGGAGCAGCCTATGGTTATGAATTCTAAAAAGATACTTTTTTCCTCCTACACTCAGTGCCAGAATTTGAAACAGGCAATTTTCTTTAAGGGTAAAATTTAACCACTAAGTTGTAGATGTAACCTTAGGCATCTTGTTTTATAATTGCGATCTTCTTTTACACATCTCAATTTGGATGAGCCCTAGGCTTAGTCTAATAACCTTTGAATTCTGAAATGCTTCAAAACTTCAGCTCAAATTAACCCCATCTTGGTGAATGTCCTAAGGAGAAAAATCCGTTTTCATGTACACTTTTATCAGCAGCATCAGATTATTACTTATATTTTGATCAGTTCTTAGCACATTAAGATGATTATAAAATATATTTTATTTTGCATTTTTAGTTACTTACAGTAGTTAGGTCTGTCCAGAGAATGTACTGCCATATAATGGACAACCATCCATAATGATATCTTAACTTGGGATAGGAAATTGTTTTATTGTTTGAGTCTTTGATGTTGGGAACATAGCTATAAGATTTATCTGAATACCAAATGTGTGACTTTGTAGATGTAATACTTTGTATAAGTAAAATTTCATGTGATTTGATTACTCACATATATAGACCTTGTCTTTGCTTTTGCATCTCAAACTCTTCTTGTTTTTACCAGTGTCTTGGATATTTTAGTACTCTTAATCAACTCCATTCAAATATAAAGGGAAATAGGGAAATGAAAGAGCAGCAAAGAATAGCACTTGCCAGCTTAGACTCTAGGTGGCTTGGATTTTCTACTTAATAGCTGTGAGATCTCAGAAGTTATTCATCTCTATATACCTCATTTTCTTCATTTGAAAGAAAGAACGGAATAATAATGATATCTAAGCCATAGGATTTTTCTAAGGATTAAGTGGGTTAATATGATTAATGTTTTCAGAACACAGTCTGGCGCATAGTAAGTACTATGTAAATACATAGTGTCATTATTACAAAGAAGAGCATTTTAACCCCCGAACATATTTTTCTAAACTTTTAACAATTAAAAGGGGAAAAAATAAACTAATAAAGTTACTTGTTTACTCTTAGATTTTATTATTCATGGCTTCTCTTCCCAATAATAAACATGATGAGAAAGTTAGCTACTGGAAACTATCTTGCATTTGTTTTTTGACTCTTCTCTGGTCATTAACGTAAAGGGTCATTGTGACTTTGTATTGGAGGTGCTACTGGTGGTTATTTCATTATGGAACTTCTAAATGTGGAGACTGCTTGCAGAACATCCCTGACAAATACTCCCTAAACCTCAGATTTTCTGTAACGCTTGAAGAAATGGAAATAACTCTGCTTTTAAGGCAGTCTGCACTGTTGTTGCTGGATGATTGTAATTTTTATGAAGTTCTACTTTATTTTGTATCAAGAATAATGCTCCCTTTAACTTCTGTGCAGTGTATTTTGTTCTGCCACCTAAATAATGTGTCCACTACATCTTGTATCAAAAAGGAAGCATACTACTTCCTTTACAAATACATGAATCAACTATTTTAAAAGTGTTTTATTTTAGCAAAGCTCATTGGACAAAATAGATATTTAAAATATTAGTTCCCCATCTTCAACTTTCTGCTTCTTTTTAAAATATGTCTTTCTGCTCATTCCTTTCTATCTCCTGCTCTCCTTTCCTCATTTTCTTATTCCCACTGAAGTCCTAGAAGATATATATTACATGCCTTCAAAACTTTCCTTCTGTACAGTGTCCAAGCCTTACCTTTATAGTGTGGTTTCACTACTAATTGCCATCCTGTCCTGACCTTTCCTTTCATCACTTGAATTTCCAATTATATCTTAACATGTAGCTCAGAGTACTATAGAAAGCACTAATCTCGTTTCCTCCATTGTGCTAGCCATATACCATGATGCTGGACACCATAAACCTTCACTTAGATTTTATTTACCTAATTTAGGTTGTACAGTGAGCTTGGGGTCCTTCAAAATCTGCAAGGGCTTTTACATCAATTGCTTTTATTTAAGGATTCCAACTTTCAGATTGCAGTTGCACAATTGAATATTTAGCCTAAAGTCAAGTCTTTATATTTATTCCTATTGAATTTTAATTTTATTATTACTTCTGTCTATAATTTGGGCCTGTCAGGATATTTCCATCTTGATTTGACAATTCTTCCCGAGATATGCCAACAGGAAATTTGAAAAATCTGACTTCCATTGCCTTGTCCAAGTTATTGAGCAGGTTTTCCAAATACACATTTAGAACCAATCTCAAAATACCAACCTATACATTGTTTCAATATATTTATTTAAGCTATTATGCCTCTGCAAGCTCTGTTATTACTACTATGTGAAAACATTTTGCATGCTTTCAATTAGGATGTATAGAAAGGCTTTACATGTATGGCATTCATCAGACCTGCTAATCTGGAAGCTGCTTTCAAAAAGCAAAGTATTTAAATTTTCCATGACATTCTAAGTCAATTTATTCCCATTCCTAGAAAATGTATCTTTATTTAAATGTTCACAAGCCATCTGTACAAAACTCTTTGCTAGAATTTTGCCAAAGTATAATTTAGAGGTATTTAACAGTAGCATATGAAATCCCCCTTGCCATGTCTGAAATCTGGAGCAACATGTGCTAGTGTTTAGCTATCTGGCAGATCTCCTATCCTCAGTGGATTCCCAAAACTTATGAAAATGCTTTTATGTTCATTCACATTTGATGAATATATTTTCTCAGGACCCTATTACTTAATTCCTCCGAATGTAGGTGCTTTGAATTTGTTCAGGAAGGTACACCACCTCACTGTCTCATTTAGTAGGTCATGTTTTAATCACTCTATAATCTTCATAAAATCTTTTCCACTCCTTCCAGTTTGAAGATAATTCTGCCAGATGGAGAAGATGAAAGCAAATACATCTTATATAGTATTATTTCTTTTTCTCTCATCAGTCTTTAACTTTATGAAAAATTGAGGTCATCCCTTCTATTTTTATTTTTTTTTAACCTTACTCCTATGTGTGTAACATTGTTTTTAGCCTCCTTAGTTTTTTCTTCAAAGCTTCAGTACATTGTGGGCTCTGGTCTAGTGAATTTCAGCCTCTTAACGTTGGTGTTGCTCTTTGATCACGTGCCCTCTGTTTTTCAGTAGTCATGTATGGATGTGAGAGTTGATTCCTCAAGAAGGCTGAGCATCAAAGAATTGATGCTTTTGAATTGTGGTGGTGGAGAAGACTCTTGAGAGTCCCTTGGATAGCAAGGAGATCAAACCAGTCAATCCTGAAGGAAATTAACTCTGAATATTCATTGGAAGGACTGATGCTGAAGCTCATAGTACTTAGGCCACCTGATGTGAAGAGCCAACTCACTGGAAAAGACCTTGATGCTGGGAAAGATTGAGGGCAGGAGAAGGGGGTGACAGAGAATGAGTTGGTTGGATGGCATCACTGACTCAATGGACTTGAGTTTGAGCCAACTCTGGGAGATAGTGAAAGACAGGGAAGCCTGGCATGCTGCCATCCATGGGGTTGCAGAGTCAGACATGACTTAGCGACTGAACAATAATGTCAGTTTTCTAATTCTTCAAATCTTAAGTTTATTAGCAGTTTTCTTATTTGGGTAATTTTTAATTAATTGGCTACTTTTTATCCTCTATATTTTATAAAATTTTATTTGAAGACTTCCCCACCTTCAGTCAAACTATACTTTCGAATTTCTTGTCATGAAATAAAACATAGCTTTTCTCATATTAAGCATTCATCTGATTTCCTAAGGCCTGGCATCTGTGTCCCTATCTGAATGTAATGAACTCAATTCCTTTATTATTAGAAACATTAAAATTGTATCTTAATTTTCTTCCAAGCTTTCTGTACTTTATTATAAGCCATTTCTTCTTTAACTCCAGAAACAAGTCATGATTAATAAAAACCCTTGGTCCTTCTAACTTATGAGATCACTTTTGGCAGAAGGTTACTGTGTCCAGAAAGTTGATATTTTTAAAATCACAGATTTGTTTTTCTGCTCTTCATATTATCTATATGTCTAGAATATCTGTAATCTATTAATTTTCCCCAAAACACTATACTTTCTTCTGCAGAATTAACTTGAATATAGCTTATAAGTGCCATTCATACTAAACCCCACAAGTCTTGAATTTTTGTACAGATAAATACAGTATTTTTCCTTTTCTAAGTGATTTTATTAAAAAGAAGAATGAACTTTTAGTATATATTTCTATAGAAATACCTATTTTATCTAACAGTGTGATTGTTATTATCCTCCACTGCCTGTGTATTTCCGGTTCTTATATTCAAGCCATAAATATTGTTGCAGAAGTCTCAGGCACACTCATGAGAACATATACATTTTTGTTATTTTAGAAACAAGTATAGTTCACCTTCTACATTCTTTGCAGTGAGACACAGATATATATGTATGACATAAGTGTTGTATGTATGCATATCTGTGGCACTTGTCTAACATGAAATACATGAGTATTGTTCCTGACCATCATCTTTAGTTTCTTCCTGATAATTCCTGAAATCTTTTCCATAGATTTTTTTTTCCTTTTTTATAATCCAGCTTTGTCCTACGTAGTATATAGTTGCTCAGTATAATTTAGAATTGTGTGCTCTTGGTTTTAAATTTCACTTTGATGTTTTAAAAAAAAGTTCACTCTATTGCCCACCAAAAATATTGATGCTAGTTTTCTGAGGAGTACTTTCCGCTTGGATATAGGCCACCATTTAATATTCATCAATGAAATAACCTTGTCTACAGTGTCATATATGTATTTTAAACACTACTAATTCAACAAATGATATAGTAGTTTCTGGGGATGCAGTGGTGTCAAGATTAACAGGGTTCCTACCCTCATGGAATTCATGCTCCTGTGAGGGAGACATGTAGCAAATAACTATACATATAAAGCAACTATTGAATTTGATCAGACCATAAAGGACATATGCACGCTGATGTGAATGGAAGAAACTGAAAAAGGGCGAATTATATTACAGAAGGTTGGGACTGCCAGAATAGGTCTCAAGTAGAAAAAAAAGGAAGAGAAAATTAGTGTTCTTATTCTACTCTGTTTCCTTCCAGGGATATTAAAGAGACTAGGGGTACATTTGTTACCATGTAAGTCAGCTAAAGTCAGTGAGTTTGAAAATTTCAGACAGGGTTCTTGAATATGTTAATAATAAAGACAGCAACCATTCACTATTGTATCTACATCTACTTCCATATCCATGTTAGAGACGCATAGGCAGTGAAAACCCGTCTCTTCTCTGTGGGGTTGTTAAAAGGATCTAACCATTGACTGCTTGTTCATCTTAAGGTTATATTAGATACTTGATGCTGTTATTTCCTCAAAACATTCCTACTTATTGCTCTGTTCAGTGGGAAAATACAAAGTTCAAATAGTGTTACTTTCCTCCTCTTTTCTTCTATGTTATCTTATTTCCTTCATCAGTATCTTGATACTGGCTTTGGCTTTCTTCTGTGCCTTTAGATTTTTTCTTTTTGTAAAATCTCTTCCCCTTTGTCTAATAAAATTCTTCATCTTTATTAAAAAGTGAAGGATAGAAATGTATACCTCGAGGTCACTAATTATATGCACAGATAGTTAATGATTCTCATCTCAATAATATGGGAGGCTCACAAAGAATCTGTACCTCTGCTTCTATGCATTCCCACCCTCTGGAAAACAGCCAGTCAGGTAACTGAATCAGGGCTAATATGGGTCTTTCAGTTCAAAGTTGCATGTTCTTTCCAACACACAACACGGTATGAAGTGGAGATTTGGTAAGTTTCCAGTTTAGCAGACTGTGTACTGAAACTGGATGGTTAAGATCCCCCCAATTCATGTTGGGTTCTTATTCATTAGTTTGTAAACAGATTAAGTACAGTAGGTGATTTCCAAACTTTATAAATTTTTTGCAACATGGAAGAAGTTCATGGCAAAAAAGGACACAGCATGTAATGATTAAATGAATAAACTTGGGCATCTGATTAAAGTTCTGAAATTATGGTTCAACAAATTATGATATCGAACAGTTAAAATAATTATAAGTTAAAAGCCTTATTTTCTTAAGACGTCAACTCTTTTATTTATTATTTCTTACCATGTATTTGTTAAATAATTCTGGAGGTCAATATGTCATGTGGACCTATGCATATCAAATCCAAAGCTATGGTGATTTTTCAGTTTATTAATATTATAAAGAACTCTCAAAATTGAACTCAGGATATTTTAGTAGTCAGTTCAGTTCAGTCGCTCAGTTATGTCTGACTCTTTGTGACCCCATGAACGGCAGCACGACAGGCCTCCCTGTCGATCACCAACTCACGGAGTCCACCCAAACCCATGTCCATTGAGTCAGTGATGCCATCCAACCATCTCATCCTCTGTCATCCCCTTCTCCTCCTGCCCTCAATCTTTCCCAGCATCAGGGTCTTTTCAAATGAGCCAGCTCTTCGCATTAGGTGGCCAAAGTATTGGGGTTTCAGCTTCAACATCAGTCCTTCCAATGAACACCCAGGACTGATCTCCTTTAGGATGGACTGGTTGGATCTCCTTGCTGTCCAAGGGACTCTCAAGTGTCTTCTCCAGCACCACAGTTCAAAAGCATCAATTCTTCGGCGTTCAGCTTTCTTCACAGTCCAACTCTCACATCCATACATAACCACTGGAAAAACCATAGTCTTGACTAGATGGACCTTTGTTGACAAAGTAATGTCTCTGCTTTTACTAGTAGAAATATGGAATTCTATAGATCCTGAGATAATCATTTGTCCCCTGTAATAAACACTAGGTAGATTTATCTTTTTATGGCTTTGGAGATCTGACCCGAAAGCTTAATGGCTGTGGTATGTTTTTCTATGATGTATATTATTTTCTCAGGTTATGTGTCTAGGTTACTTGTAGGGAATTTTAATCATAAATACAACTTTTAAGTGCAATAATAATTGATAAATTAGTAATATAAAGTTAGAAAATTTAATGTTTCCTACTATGAAGAAAAAAGTTAATTATCCCATTAAAATTGTATTTTTGATTTTAATGGCTTACTACTTTTGCCTAGAGGTTTCCCACCTTTTCAGAAAATTGGGCATTATTACAGGCAGATGTATGCCTGAAGAAAATTTGATTTATTATTAATATCTGTTTTATTATTTTTTTAATTTCCCCATTTTAGAAAAATAAAACATCACATCAGTATAACTAGTGTTCAAACTAAGTGCATGTCAGATTGTTCACTGGAAAAGATAAGATAACTGAAAACTCTCCTGTCATTTTGCGAGACACAATATGCAGGCAATCTTTCTACAGGATGCTGTTTGCAAGTATATAAGGGCACCTTGTGTGAACTCTAACTTACTTTCCTTGCTCTGCTTTTTTTCAGGTAAGTCCTACTGTCAGTCAAAAAGCATAAATGTGTTGGGATCACTCGGCCAGTTGATATACTGAACTATAAGGTTTCTTTCTGTGTACTGACAGTTTTCTCAATATTGATCAAGTGCCAGTAAGAAACCACTTGTATGTATTAAGCTCCATAATCTTTAGAATGTTTTATTATTACATAATGAATGATACATGTCCATTAAGAAAATTAGAAAATATTCTATAAACACAATGAAAAAAATTAAAAGGATTTTTGTTTTACCAATGAAATATACCATTTTGGTGTATATGCATTTTCATTATTTTATTTTTTTAACTTATGTATTTTTAATTGGAGGATAATTGCTTTACAGTGTTGTGTTGGTTTCTACCATACATCAGCATGAATCAGTCAAAGTTATGCATGTGTTCCTTCCCAATTGAAGCCCTCTCCCAGCCCATCCCACCCCTCTAGGTTGTCACAGAGCACCAGGTTGAGTTCCCTGTGTTAATCAGCAATTTTCCATTAGCTACCTGTTTTACAAATGGTAACGTATATATTTCACTGCTACTCTCTAAGTTCATCCCACCCTCTCCTGCCCCTGCTATGTCCATAAGCCTGTTCTCTATGTCTGAGTCTCTATTCCTTCCCTGCAAATGGTTCATCAGTACCATTTTTCTAGATTCCATATGTATGCATTAATATATGATACTTGTTTTTCTCTTTCTGACTTATTTCACTCTATATAACAGGTTCTAGGTTCATCTACCTCACTGGAACTGATTCAAATCCATCCCTTTTGATGACAGAGTAATATTCCATTGTATATATGTACCCCACTTCTTTATCCATTCATCTGTTGATGGACATTTAGGTTGCTTCCATGTCATGGCTATTGTAAATAGTGCTGCAATGAACATGGGGGTACATGTGTCTTTTTAAATTATGGTTTTCTCAGAGTATATGCTCAGTGGTGGGATTGCTAAGAACTATAAAAATGATAGTTTTATTCCTAGTTTTTAAAGAAACTTCTTTAAAAACTTCTCCATAGTGGCTGTATCAATTTACATTTCCACCAGCAGTGCAAGAGAGTTCCCTTTTCTGTACACCCTCTCCAGCATTTATTGTTTGTAGCTTTTTTGATGATGGCCATTCTGACTGATGTGAGGTGATACTTCACTGTAGTTGTGAAGTCTTTCTCTAATAATAAGTGATGTTGAGCATTTTTTTATGTGTTTATTAGCCATATGTATATCTTCTTTGGAGAAATGTCTGTTTAGGTCATCTACCCATTTTTTTTATTGGATTGTTTGTTTTTCTGATGGTGAGCTGCGTGAGCTGCTCGCATTTTTTGGAGATTGATCCTTTGTGAGTTGCTTAATTTGCAGTTATTTTCTCCCATTCTGAGGGTTGTCTTTTCATCTTGTTTATGGTTTCCTTTGCTGTGCAGAAGTTTTAAAGTTTAATTATGTCTCATTTGTTTATTTTTGTCTTTATTCCTTTATTATACAAGGCTGGTCATAGACATTTTATTTTTTAAATATATTTAAAGTAATTTAGAATTTTTATCTTAAAGTATTTTTTCCCTTTCTTTTTAGTATTGCTCCTCTTTTTCTCTATCACCATCTCTTCCATGTAAAAAGATTTTAAAATATCTAAATGCTGGTAAGAAAATGATGTTAATGGTCAATGATAGAACCTAAAATATTTTTTAAACTACATAATGGTGACAACATTTACTGAAAATATATTTAAGCATTACTATTTAGAAACGTCATAGAAATAGGAGCCAAGCAAAAGGCCTTGTACTTATTCTTCATATTGGATTAAGTAACCTTAGGAACACACGAAATGGTGAGATGACTTTATACATACAAGATGGAGGAGTAGAAGGACGTGTGCTCATCTTCTCCTGCGAGAACTCCAAAATTACAACTTGCTCCTGAACAACTGTTGACAGGAGACTGCTTGACGTTGGTTTAGACACTAAGTCATATCTGACTCTTGCAAACCATGGACTGCAGCCTGCCAGGCTCCTCTGTCCATGGGATTCTCCAGTCAAGAATACTGGAATGGGTTGCCATTTCCTTTTCCAGAGGATTTTGCCAACCCAGGAGAATGTTGGATCCCACCAAAAAATGATACCCCACATTCAAGGGCAAAGGAGAAGCCCCGGCAAGACTGTAGGAATGGCAAAATCATGTTTAGAATCAAACCCCATACCTGCCCGAGAAGCTTGGAGGGCTCAAACAAACCTTGTGCTCACCAGGACCCACATACCCCACAGAGCCTGAGCCAGAACTGTGTTTGAGTGTCTCCTGTGGAGGTACATATCAGCAGTGGCCTGCCACAGGAGCCGGGGCTCTGGGTGCAGCAGACCTGGGTATGGCATAAACCCTCTTGGAGAAGGTCACCATTAACCCCACCATAGAGCCATCAGAACTTACACAGGACTGGGGAAACGGACTCTTGGAAGGCATAAACAAAATCTTGTGCACATCAAGATCCAGGAGAAAAGAGCAGTGACCCCAAAGAGGCTGACCCAGTCTGACCTGGGAGTGTCCAGGAGTCTCCAGTGGAAGTGTGGGTCAGTGGTGCCCTGCTTCAGGGTCAGGGAACAGCGCATGCATGGGACCTTTTCAAGGAGGTTGCCATTATCTTCATTACTTCCACCATAGTTTGGCCTATCACAGCCCCACCCATCAACTGAAAATTGAATTAAAGGTTTACTGAGCACATCCATACATGACCACGGGATAAACCATAGCCTTGACTAGACGGACCTTTGTTGGCAAAGTAATGTCTCTGCTTTTTAATATACTATCAAGGTTGATCATAACTTTCCTTCCAAGGAGTAAGTGTCTTTTAATTTCATGGCTGCAGTCAGCATCTGCAGTGATTTTGGAGCCCCAAAAAATAAAGTCTGACACTGTTTCCACTGTTTTTCCATCTATTTCCCATGAAGTGATGGGACCAGATGCCATGATCTTTGTTTTCTGAATGTTGAGCTTCAAGCCAACCTTTTCACTCTCCTCTTTCACTTTCATCAAGAGGCTTTTGAGTTCCTCTTCACTTTCTGCCATAAGGGTAGTGTCATCTGCATATCTGAGGTTATTGATATTTCTCCCAGCAATCTTGATTCCAGCTTGTGCTTCTTCCAGCCCAGTGTTCCTCATGATGTACTCTGCATAGAAGTTAAATAAGCAAGGTGACAATATACAACCCTGACATACTCCTTTTCCTATTTGGAACCAGTCTGTTGTTCCATGTCCAGTTCTAACTGTTGCTTCCTGACCTGCAAACAGGTTTCTCAAGAGGCAGGTCAGGTGGTCTGGGATTCCCATCTCTTTCAGAATGTTCCACAGTTTATTGTGATCCACACAGTCAAAGGCTTTGGCATAGTCAATGAAGCAGAAATAGATGTTTTTCTGGAACTCTCTTGCTTTCTCCATGATCCAGCAAATGTTGGCAATTTGATCTCTGGTTCCTCTGCCTCTTCTAAAACCTGCTTGAACGTCTGGGAGTTCACGGTTCACATATTGCTGAAGCCTTGCTTGGAGAATTTTGAGCATGACTTTACTAGTGTGTGAGATGAGTGCAATTGTGCGGCAGTTTGAGCATTCTTTGGCATTGCCTTTCTTTGGGATTGGAGTGAAGACTGACCTTTTCCAATCCTGTGGCCACTGCTGAGTTTTCCAAATCTGCTGGCATATTGAGTGCAGCACTTTCACAGCGTCATCTTTCAAGATTTGAAATAGCTCAACTGGAATTCCATCACCTCCACTAGCTTTGTTCGTAGCGATGCTTTCTAAGGCCCACTTGACTTCACATTCCAAGATGTCTGGCTCTAGGGAGGTGATCACGTTATCGTGACTATCTTGGTCGTGAAGATTTTTTTGTACAGTTCTTCTGTGTATTCTTGCCACCTCTTCTTAATATCTTCTGCTTCTGTTAGGTCCATACCAGTTCTGTCCTTTATCGAGCCCATCTTTGCATTGAATCTCTAATTTTCTTGAAGAGATCTCTTGTTTTTCCTATTCTGTTGTTTTCCTCTATTTCTTTGCATTGATCACTGAGGAAGGCTTTCTTATCTCTCCTTGCTGTTCTTTGGAACTCTGCATTCAGATGCTTATATCTTTCCTTTTCTCCTTTTGCTTTTTTGCCGGGAGAAATATCAGTAACCTCAGATATGCAGATTACACCACCCTTATGGCAGAAAGCAAGGTAGTACTGAAGAGGCTCTTGATGAAAGTGAAAGAGGAGAGTGAAAAAGTTGCCTTAAGTCTCAACATTCAGAAAACTAAAGTCATGGCATCCCATCCCATCACTTCATAGCAAATAGATGGGGAAACAGTGAAAACAGTGGGAGACTTTATTTATGGGGGCTTCAAGATCACTGCAGATGGTGACTGCTGCCATGTAATTAAAAGGCGCTGTCTCCTTGGAAGAAAAGCTATGACAAACCTAGACAGCATATTAAAAAGCAGAGACGTTACTTTGCCACAAAGGTACATCTAGTCAAAGCTAAGGTATTTCCAGTAGTCATGTATGGATGTGAGAGTTGGACTATAAAGGAAGCTGAGCACTGAAGAAATTATGCTTTTGAACTGTGGTGTTGGAGAAGACTCTTGAGAGTCCCTTGGACTGCAAGGAGATCCAGGCAGTCCATCCTAATGGAGGTCAGTCCTGAATTTTCATTGGAAGGACTGATGCTGAACGTGAAACTCCCAATTCTTTGGCCACCTGATGAGAAGAACTGACTCACTGGAAAAGACCCTGATGCTGGGAAAGATTGAAGGCAGGAAAAGAGAACGACAGGGGATGAGATGATTGGCTGGCATTATCGACTCTATGGACATGAGTTGAGTAAGCTCCAGGGGTTGGTGATGGACAGAGAAGCCTGGCATGGTGCAGCCCATGGGGTATCAAAGTCAGACAAGACTCAGCGACTGCACTGAACCTTAGTAAATCTTTCTGAAATTAATTGATCTTAGTCTTTAACATTTCAAATATATAAAATTTATGATGGTTATAATGGAAACAAATCATCCTCAATTCCACTAAGCATGAAATGTAAATGGTTATGTAGTGTGCTTGCTGTTGCTGTTGCTTCACAACTTCAGTTGTGTCCGACTCTTGGCGACCCCATAGACGGCAGCCCACCAGGCTCCTCTGTCCATGGGATTCTCTAGGCAAGAATACTGGAGTGGGTTGCCATTTCCTTCTCCCATGTAGTATGCTTATTTTAATTATAAATAGTAAATGTGTTCCTTTTTAATATAATCATTTTTAGGGAGCCCTCCATTGCCCACTGAGTACATGAAAAGTTTTGTGACATAGAAGGCAAAATAACCAATAGTAGTTTGTGCTGGCCCCATTGCTTTAGGAGTTCAATCAATTTCCTCAAATCTCAGTAAGTTTGAGTTACCAGAATTATGAAAAATGGAACACATCCATTCATTTACAAACTAAATTTCGAAACACAGCATTATCTATACTCCACAACCCTCATGTCCCTTCCTAGTCACTAATAACCCTGCTCCATTCCTCAGGTTTATTTCTGTGTTTTGACATCTGATACCAAAGATAAGTTCTAAACTTTATATCAATAAAGTCATATGATATATATATTTCCATCCTTCTTTTATTTATATGCATGTATTTTAACCAAATTGCTCCAAGTGGCAGTAGTCTATGCATTTTCATCAGTGAATCATATTCTCTTTTATGAATATAGCACAGTTTATTCATTCCAGTAGGAATAATGCTGTGTTGTATATTTTGGTATTTTTCTTTTCACCACACATGTACCTGTTTCTTTTGGATATTCACCTAATAAACAAATTGTTGGACTATAAATTATGTTATGTGTTCAACTTTAAATTTTGTAAAATGGAATTGATAGCTAATCGTATCAGTTTACATTTCCAGCAACAGTGTAGGAAAGTTTCAGTTGCTTGATGTGTTTACTAGTATTCTTCAATATTTGAAAATTTTAGCCATTATGGTAGATGTAAAGGAGTATTTTATTCAGATTTTAATTATAATTCCTAATGACTCGGTTAAGTACTCTTTCATTTGGTCATGTTCTTTTGTAAAGTGCATGTTCACATATTTTCCTGTTCTGTTGGTTTGTCCATCTTTTTTTCATATTAGCTGTAGGAATCTTTGTATAGTTGGATAAAAGATTACTGTGGGTTTTATGTTTTGCAGGTATTTTCTCCCATTATACTGCTTGACTTTTCATTCTTAAGGGTAGCTTTTTGATGAGCAGATTTCCCTAATTTTAATGTAGTTCAGCCTATCAGTCATTATTGTCTGTTTTGTGCTTTGTGTGACCTATTTAAGAACGTTTTAGTTATTTAAAAATCAAGAAGTTATTTGTACATGTGATTTTCTAGGTGCTTTATAGTTTTATCTTTCTTATTTAGATTTATAATCCCCCCTACAATTGACTTATATAGTATGAGGAATGGATAAGGTATAATTTTTATATTTAAATATCCACTTGACCAAGGTTTTTGTTTAAAAAATTACTTGCTTCATTTCTCTGCAATGCCAACTTTACCATAAATTAAATGTATGTAAATATGTTAATCACCAGAATCTTTTCTGTTTCATTCGTCAGTCTGACCATCCTTATAGAAATACCAAAAAATTTAAAAATAATGTGGCTCTATTTTAGGACTAGCTATTCAGTAGCACACATCTTCAATTTTGTTCTCCTTCAAGAATGTCTTTGCTTAGCTTGCTAAATGGGAGAAGATGTTTCCAAATGATATATGTCATAAGGAGTTAATTATACAAACAACTCACACAATACAGCATCAAAAAAATAATCTACAATGAAATTTTGCCTTTTGTGACAACATGGATGAGCCTAGTGGTTATTATGCTAAGTGAAATAAGGCAGACAGAGAAAGACAAATATATGATATCACATGTAAAATCTAAAAAATCAAAACAGAAAGAGACTCACAAATACAGAGAACAGATGGATGGTGCCAGAAAGGAAGGGGTTCAAAATAGGTAAAGGGGATGTAAGCGGTACAAACCTCCAGACATAATAAATACAATAAATGGGAAATAGAAAGGGAAACAGTGGAAACAGTGTCAGACTTTATTTTTGGGGCTCCAAAATCACTGCAGATGCTAATTGCAGCCATGAAATTAAAAGATACTTGCTCCTTGGAAGGAAAGTTATGACCAACCTAGATAGTATATTAAAAAGCAGAGACATTACTTTGCCAACAAAGATCCGTCTAGTCAAGGCTATGGTTTTTCCAGTGTTCATGTATGGATGTGAGAGTTGGACTGTGAAGAAAGCTGATCGCCGAAGAATTGATGCTTTTGAACTGTGGTGCTGGAGGAGTCCCTTGGACTGCAAGGAGATCCAACCAGTGCATTCTAAAGGAGATCGATCCTGGGTGTTCATTGGAAGGACTGATGCTAAAGCTGAAACTCCAATACTTTGGCCACCTCATGCGAAGAGTTGACTCACTGGAAGACTCTGATGCTGGGAAGGATTGGGGGCGGGAGGAGAAGGGGACGACAGAGAATGAGATGGCTGGATGGCATCACCGACTTGATGGACGTGAGTTTGAGTGAACGCCGGGAGTTGGTGATGGACAGGGAGGCCTGGCATGCTGTGATTTATAGGGTCGCAAAGAGTTGATCACGACTGAGCGACTGAACTGTACTGAACTGAACTGAACTGTAGGCATAGGGCTATAATAAACATCTTTAGGAATATGGCCATAGCATTGTAATAAGTTTGTTTGGGGACAGGTTGTTCCTAGACTTATCGTGGTGATCATCACTTCATGATGTATGCAAATATCAGATCACTATAAGGTACACCTAAAACTGATATATATCAACAGTATTTTAATAAAAGCAAATAAATCATAAGTAAATACCTTTGTTAGCCTTAGCTCTTGGTATTTCCATATAAATTTTAGAAATTTAATGTTAGTTTCTACAAAGAGCCTTGCTAAGATTTTAAATGTGATCTTATTTAACCTGTAGATAGTTTTGAGATATTTTACAATCTTGAATCTTTTATCCATGAACTAAGTAGTCTGTCAGGTAAAGACTAAACATGTTACCTTTACTAATTTTCTGGCAATCACCCTGCTTTTTAGTAGGTGTTAATAATTCTCTTGTCAGAGACATGTATCCTAATGATCAGGATTAAAAATATGGCATGCTGAAATGAAGCATCATAAACCTCATGTGTTCAATATAATTGTGTTCTTAAGCAAATTTAAAAGAACAAATATCAAGTTACAAAATCTTTCATTCAACGGGGTAAAGGCTAGAGAGTTTAGACTTGGAATGATGTCGTCATTTTCCCTGTATAAATTTCAACTGTTAAACATATTTGAATAGTTCAAAGTGTTGAGCTATAAAAAAGCAAACATCACTATTAGGTAATCTTCTGTCTGATTACACAGAGCTTTTGCTCAAGAATTATGGACTCCATTTTTCTACCACCGTAAGCAGTATTATGAGTTCATGCCTCTTATCAATTTTGTCATGCATCGAAATGGATAAACACAGACAAAGCCACTCAGAAAAAGCAGTCTCTTTTTCAAATGCAACATTTCCCTTCACGTAGTTAGTCCCTAATCTTGAAGTTTCATTATCTCATTCATTTATTCATCAAATATTTATTGAACACGTACACCAGTTTGAACAATATACCATGTAATGAAAACATAGTTACTGGCTTATAGTCTGGCTGAGCAAATAAAGTTCACATACATGAACAAATAATAAAATATTTCTTTGATTAATTTACTTCACATTGTCCTCTCCATTTATTCAGACTTCTTTACCCACAGCCATAGAGGCATGTGGGAATCTTTTCCAGCTCTTCACTTTTATACAGTGCCTCTCATTTTTATTTCCAAAGTGTACCCTACCATCATCTGTGAAAGACTATATTCAGTGAGTCCACTTACAAGTGTCCTTTTTGTTGAGTTCCATTTCCACATATCCTCATGCTTCTCTGTTATCTCTACTGAGAAGTTCCACAGTGACTTTGAGCTCAGTAAATGCTATGCTGAACTTCCTATATTTACTCTTAAGCCTTCTTACTTCTAATCTTAATGTTGGTAGATAAGAACATACTCCAAATAATTTTACAAACCAGACTTGGAATTGAATCTGGATTCTTTCTATCCTCTCATTCCTATATTACTACTCTTAATGGTTTAAATCTTCACCTTATCTCACTTTATTACTGAGTATTTTAATATGTGTAGACAGAAACTGACACAAGAACTAGAGAGAATCCTGACACCATTTTTTTTCAATAGCTTCTAGTTCCCATTCCTTCCAGAATCCAAACTGCTTTTTCATTTATGAACATTGGAGGTGTCAATCCTTCATTTTTAACTTAAGCTAGCTAAGGCTGATACCTAAAATTTAAAAACAAATGATCCTACCTCATCCATGTTCCAAACAGAATGAATTGGAGTCTTTCTCTAAGACCATTATGTCTTTATGCAAATACTTATGGCACCTATAAAAATGTTGCCTTTTCCCTTTCTGTGTTTTTATTTATCCATAGTAAAATTCTACTGGAATTCTTGAGGACAAAGATTTCCTCTATTTTTTATGTCCCCAGTACCTGCCCCAGGTCTCAATAAAATATTTCTTTAATTGATAAATGTGTGGATGAATATATAGATAAGTCATTCAATTCAAATTATTTTTTTCTGGAAGTCTTCCTAACCTTGCCATTATGTTTTTATCTCTAGTACTTTGAAGAGATAATATTTATTATCTGTGTTCTTCAACAAGTAATACTTTGAAACTTTTTATTGCTTCATAATAATTTTTATACTGATTCTGGAGCAGATTTAAGCACAAAATTTTCCATCTTTAAAGTAATTAATACAGTATTATACTCAGGGGAAAAATATGGTATTTATAAAATCATTCTTAGGTTGTTAGATAAGAGTCACAGAACTGACAAATACATAACCATATAGTTATACTTAATAATTTTATAAATATTGACAGTGGATTCCAGAAAGTTTTTCAGTGTCATGTCCAGGGAAACAGGGCTGGTTTGTAGAGCTGAACCAACATTGACAGTCAGCTAAATGAAGGCAAAACATAGTTTTTTTCCCCTTAAAGTAGGTGAATTATTTTACATCCTCACCAACATGTTATGTGAATCTAGACACTCAGGAATCCACTTCAACAATTGCTGTTGCCATAGGGATGGTTGTATAGTGCTAGTTCATTGTCTTTGAAGCATGGGCTTTTAAAATAACAATACTTTTAATATTGCTATGCTTGACATTTTAACTAGTGCTTCATGTAAGCTATATCTGATACAACTTACGGCTTGATAGGATACATGAAGTTAAGATGCTTCTGTTCCGGGGAAGATGGGAGATGATGAATAGTACAACAATGAATTGTCTCAACTAACATGAGGGATGGAGACAGAAAGGAGACTGGTGTTGAAGGAGGAAACAGAAAGAACAGGATCCATTTTGAAATCCATCGTCAGCCGGACTGTGGACTTTGAGCTATATTCCCAGTATCTATGGAAACAACATACCAACTAGAAAACCAGACCCACTGGATGGAAGAGCCCAAGGACTCATACCTAGACTCTCCGTTGCCTAAAAGAATACCCTAATTATCCATGTAACCAAATAGAATCATAAATTCTATTATGCTTATTGGGGTATGACCAGAGGCCTATTGATAATTGTCCACTGTTAACTACCTAGGCTTAAGGCATACGAATCGCGGGTTAACTTTGTTGTTCAGACTAGTTTCAGGTAATTTGGGAAGGTGGGCTGCTGCTGCTGCTGCTAAGTCACTTCAGTCGTGTCCGACTCTGTGTGACCCCATAGATGGAAGCCCACCAGGCTCCCCCGTCCCTGGGATTCTCCAGGCAAGAACACTGGAGTGGGTTGCCATTTCCTTCTCCAATGTGTGAAAGTGAAAAGTGAAAGCGAAGTCGCTCAGTCATGTCCGACCCCCAGCGACCCCACGGACTGCAGCCCACCAGGCTCCTCCATCCATGGGATTTTCTAGGCAAGAGTACTGGAGTGGCTTGCCATTGCCTTCTCCAGGGGAGGTGGGCGTGGGCAAGTAACTTAGAGTATATAAGGTTTTCACAAAAACTGGTTGGGGTCCTTGGCTAAGAGGAGACTCTGCCTTGGGCCCACCAGTGAATAACTGCACTCCACTATCTGCATTGTCCTGAGTGAGTTTGTTTCCTGGAACCTGTGGCTATGACAGTGTTTTTGGAGGGCAGAAATCAGAAAACCAAAGTAGAATTAACTAAGATAACAGAAAAAATTCTCTATGAAATGAATTAAGAATGAGTAGTCCATGGAGATTTGGCAATGGCCAGAAATCACTGCTTAGCCATACTAGTTCTAGATAGGAATTCAGAGGGTCCTGAGGTTTCTGCTTATAAAAATTGAAGTGAATTTCCTAGAAATTAATTACAGTTCATAAATTAATATAGCCTGTGGGCTCAAAACAAGAAAACTGAAGGTCAATGAGGGAGTTCAAACTGCAAACTTGAACAGTTTTCAATAATAATAGAAAATACAGTTTGTGAAATGTAACAATTCTCTGGACTGTTGATGCTTGCTTGCTGCCAAATTACCTGTCATTTTTAAAGAACTGAATTTGTTTCTTTTTAAATGAAAGAATTTTTACTTTTATTTTTTACATGATGGAGGATAGATGTGTGAGCAAATTTAATTTTTCAAATATATTGAAAAGAAATAACTTCTTTTTAAAACTGACCTTTGTTTTCAATGTACTGGGTCTTTGTTACTGCACTCAGTCTTTCTCTTTTTGCGGGGAGTAGGGGTGGCTCTTCGTTAGTCTACTCAGCCTTCTCACTGTGGTGGCTTCTCTTGTGGAGCGCAGGCTCTAGGTGCATAGGCTTCACTAGTTTCAGCATTCAGGGCTCAGTAGTTGTCGCTCGCAGGCCCTTGACTGCATGGGCTCCAGTAGCAGTGGTGCACGGGCTTTAGTAGAATCGTCCCAGACCAGGATCAAAATCATTTCCCCTGCATTGGCAGGCAGATTCTTATCCACTGTACCACCACGGACTGCATCCCTCCAGGCTGCTCTGTCTCTGGGGATTCTCCAGGCAAGAATACTGGAGTGGCTTGCTATGCCCTCCTCCAGGGGATCTTCCCAACCCAGGGGTCGAACCCAGGTCTCCTGCATTGCAGGCAGATTCTAAACCAAGTGAGCCACCAAAGGAAGCCCCTCATTATCTAGTCATCGAATGTAAATTCCATGACAGTTTTGGGAATATTCCACTTGATCTTATTCTTTCCTGCATTTAGTAACATTTTTATTTCTTTGCTCACATGCAAGAATGAATGCTTTATAGTTTCATTTATATGAAGTTCAAAATAAGTCAAAAATTAACCTACTTAGGAAAATTAGAAACAAATTTCCAAATTAGCTCATGCAATATATACCTCTTTGCAACTTAATTTTTTCACCTCAGTTCAGTTGCTCAGTCGTGTCCGACTCTTTGCGACCCCATGAATCACAGCACGCCAGGCCTCCCTGGCCATCACCAACTCCCGGAGTTCACTCAAACTCACGTCCATTGAGTCGGTGATGCCATCCAGCCATCTCATTCTCTGTCGTCCCCTTCTTCTCCCACCCCCAATCCTTCCCAGCATCAGAGTCTTTTCCAATGAGTCAACTATTCGCATGAGGTGGCCAAAGTATTGGAGTTTCTTAATAACTCTTAAATTCTTTCCATATTATTCTTTATAGACCTGCATAATTATTTTAATGTTTATTGAGCAATTATATAAATGAAATCAACTAATTTCTTTTAATTTAAATTGCAAAATATGGTTCACTTGATAGAATGTCACTGGCCAAATTAGAGTTAATATTCTAAGAATTATCCAGTAAAATATTTTTCTTTCAAGTAATCACATTTATCTTTTCAGTTATCTTCTGTGATTTTTCTAAACCGTAAAACTTCTTGAAAAACATATGTAAAATTTTTAATGTTTATAGTTTTACTTTCTTTTTAAAGTAATTTTTAATTTAAAATTTTATCAAAGTAAAATAAACATCAAAGAGTACGTAAATTGTAAGTATTCAAAGAAGTGAAATTTTTGTGTTAATTTTTAAAATGTGAACATAATCATGAAAATTAATATTCCTATAAGAACTAGAATATTACTGGTGCTCCCAGGGCTCCTACCCAATCATCAGAAAGTTTACTTGAAAGTAAAAATACTAAATTAGCCATATCTTCAGTCATTTTTAATTTGAACAGCTGGGAATAGAAAGTAGAAGGAAGCTTCTGGCTGTATTTCTATTTTGATAAACATGCATTAATTAATGAACAACTTTAATGATTGTCTGAAAGAATTATTCTCAGTGTTCCCTATAAAGTAGGAGAATTCATAGTAGTCAAAGGGAGAAAGATATCAGACCCATGAAAAACAAAAAATGATACAATATTTTGGAAACGAGAATAGGTATGTATCTAATGATTTTTAAAATATGCTGATGCATTGTCCTTCCAATGAAATGTATGAGTAGATTATATGAAGTCAGCTAGCTCAAGATGGTATATAGGATATATCTGTCTCTAATTTCTTCTGAAATTATCTTAAAAACAATAAAAGAATCAAAAAGGATATTAAGAGTCAACTTTTTGGAAGTCTTTTCCTTATCTGTGCAATGAGAGTTGTAATAGGTATTTTCTAATAGCCTACTTTACTTTGGCACTGAATTTTGTTATTTTTAAAATACTATCTGATTTATATTTGCATCACTATGGAAAATAGGTGAGAATTATCTATATTATATGAATAGATTGAAGCATTAGTAACAAGAGGGTAAATATTGTGTTGAATCATTTTATGTGCATAGCCAGAAAAAACATCTTGATATAAATAAATCTTCCATACATTTTAAAATCAAATATAAGGCATCTACAGCTACCTGATAATAATGAAAGATAATTTCTAATTTTAAAACTTCTATGAATATGTCTAGCCATTTATCCATTAATAGTAGCTGGAGAAGAAATTTTAGTGTCCACTGTGTGGGGTACTTATCAATTCAGACAGGGAAGTGAAATGGAGGGTGAGAATTAGATGAGAGGAGGGAGGAAGGAAGGGAGAGGGGAAAAGAGAGAGGATCCTTCCTAGAATCTGATTTTAAAAGTTTGAACCAAACAATCTTGGGTTCATCATGGTGGGTGTGTCACAGTCTAAACATCCTAAGTCACTCTCTATGCAATTTTTTCTCAATAAACATATACACTCACTGCTTTAGATGCATTATGTCAGTTGTTTATGGTAAGAGCCAATGAGAGAGGCCTTTGCATCTTGAAATTAAGAAACTTAGGTTTGGAGAGGTTAAATCATTTCCCAGCATCATCAGGATGAAGTGACAAAACTGAGGATGAAATCCATGACTGACCTCTGAAGGTCGCACTGCCATCTGCTCTGCTATATGTCTCTTGTCTTCCCAGTTAACAGACCACTCAAAGTGATTACTGAGGAGGGACAAAGTGAGACTATTTTACAAATACTTTAGGAAGAGATATGAAATATCAATGAAGTGATGTCAGTTATTTCTAATTTAAAGATTATTTCTCCCTGTACTGTATTCTTTTTATGTTCCATTTGACAAACTAAAAAGTTGGGAAATTTTTCAAAATTAAAGCTATTAGTAACCAGTGATGTTCAAATGACCATACCTCTCTATCAACTGCATTTGTTCTTTAGTATTTATTAAAAATACAGATTGGTCCAGAAAGATAAAACTGCATAAATTGATGTGTTTTGTGATTTATAATACCTCTTTATGTGAAATCTTTGTTTATAAAGCTTGTTACCCAGATGTAATTTATTTTAGTGATTGTTATATTAGTTGTGGTCAAAGTTAACAGAGGAAGTCTAAATGGGACTGTTGTATGCTGTCCTGGGTGACCACGTTAAGGAGCAATGTCAAACCATCAGTAAACTTACCACAGCAGCCTTGGCCTGTTTGCCCCCTTCTGTTTTCCTTTGCAGTGGACAATTTCTTATCTACTAACACCCACAATTTCCTTTTGTTTTAGATTATTTTATTGTTGTTATTGTTATTGGGGTGTATTTGTATTGGGGTGTAATCGGGTAGGATTCTTTGGAGTCACACAGTGTTTTTATTGGATAAATATTTTGTTTTTTTGTTTTTGGATTTTTTTTTTTTTTTACTAATTATGGTTTTTGTAATATATTTTAAATTCTCCAAAGGCATTAAATGGTCTCTAACATAAAACCTATGGTTGTTTTATTTATTTATTAAGTTAATTTTTATTAGCATTGAATTACAGTGTTGTTAGTTTCTGCTGTATAGCAAACTGAAATATATATATGTATATATATATATATATTTATCTCCACTCTTTTTTTAGATTCTATTCCCATATGGGTCATTAAGAGTATGGAGTAGAGTTCCCTGTATTATACAGTAGGTTCTTATTAATTATATATTTTATCATTAGCAGTGTGTATATGTCAATTCCAATTTATCCTCAAACCAGATTTCTCTCCTGGTAACCATAAATTGGTTTTCTACATCTATGATTCTGTTTCTATTTATAAATAAGTTCATTTGTACCATTGTGTTAGATTCCACATATAAACAATATATGATATTTGTCTATGGCTAACTTTGGGTGAAAGTAGCAAGATGCCAAATTAGTCCATAATTTCCCAAGGTGATATAGAATTAATGGTGGTGCTCAGACTTAAATCCGTGGCTGTCCTATTCTAAGTGGTCATACTTTATCATGAGATAATGAGAGCTCCCAGGAGACAAAATCACCAGATGGGCCCCTTGAGTACTGGAGCCTGTGGTTGGGGACAGTGTTCAAATTCTCCTGTTTTTCTGAAAATACTCTGAATGTCTTTAATGGACTGTAGGTTTTTTGTTCTCAGTGCAGTAAGGCAATTGAAAATATGTTGCAAAGTAGATGATTTTATATCTTTTAGCTAAAACTGTCATACTGAGTCAGCTACATCTAGGATGTCCTGTGACAAAATACGTTCATAAATTCTGAAGGATCTGAAAGTGAGAATGATATCCACTCTCTTGCTTAATTACCTGGGTGACCTGAAGAAGGTCACAGACACTAAAGTAGGTCACAGTTTTCTAACACTTTTAAGAAAAAAATTACAAATTTATAATTAACTTCTAAACACTTTTTTAAACTGCTTTCATTGGGTCAGATGCACACACACATAACATACACACTCACACACACATACTTACACACACAAACACATAATTTAATCCAAATTTAATGTATAATGACAGCAAATCAGTGGGTGCCTGGGGATAGAGGTGGGAATAAGAGAAGGATTACAAAGGAGTATGAGGAAACTTTTAGGGGTGATCAATATATTCATTATCTTGATTACGATGGTGAAGTCACAGATATATCCATATGTCACAACTTATTGAATTGTACACTTTAAATATGTGCAAAGTTTATCTTTTATCATTTATACCTCAGTAAACCACAGGACTGGAAAAGGTCAGTCTTCATTCCAATCCCAAAGAAAGGCAATGCCAAAGAATGCTCAAACTACCGCACAATTGCACTCATCTCACACGCTAGTAAAGTCATGCTCAAAATTCTCCAAGCCAGGCTTCAGCAATATGTGAACCGTGAACTCCCAGATGTTCAAGCAGGTTTTAGAAAAGGCAGAGGCACCAGAGATCAAATTGCCAACATCCGCTGGATCATGGAGAAAGCAAGAGTTCCAGAAAAACATCTATTTCTGCTTCATTGACTATGCCAAAGCCTTTGACTGTGTGGATCACAATAAACTGTGGAACATTCTGAAAGAGATGGGAATCCCAGACCACCTGACCTGCCTCTTGAGAAACCTGTATGCAGGTCAGGAAGCAACAGCCAGAACTGGACATGGAACAACAGACTGGTTCCAAATAGGAAAAGGAGTACGTCTAGGTTGTATATTGTCACCCTGTTTATTTAACTTCTATGCAGAGTACATCATGAGGAATGCTGGGCTGGAAGAAGCACAAGCTGGAATCAAGATTGCTGGGAGAAATATCAATAACCTCAGATATGCAGATGACACCACCTTTATGGCAGAAAGTGAAGAGGAACTCAAAAGCCTCTTGATGAAAGTGAAAGAGGAGAGTGAAAAGGTTGGCTTGAAGCTCAACAGTCAGAAAACAAAGATCATGGCATCTGGTCCCATCACTTCATGGGAAATAGATGGGGAAACAGTGTCAGACTTTATTTTTTTGGCCTCCAAAATCACTGCAGATGCTGATTGCAGCCCTGAAATTAAAAGATGCTTACTCCTTGGAAGGAAAGTTATCACCAACCTAGATAGTATATTAAAAAGCAGAGACATTACTTTGCCAACAAAGGTCTGTCTAGTCAAGGCTATGGTTTTTCCAGTGTTCATGTATGGATGTGAGAGTTGGACTGTGAAGAAAACTGATCGCCCAAGAATTGATGCTTTTGAACTGTGGTGCTGGAGAAGACTCTTGAGAGTCCCTTGGACTACAAGGAGATCCAACCAGTCCATTCTAAAGGAGATCAATCCTGGGTGTTCATTGGAAGGACTGATGCTAAAACTGAAACTGCAATACTTTGGCCATCTCATGCGACGAGTTGACTCACTGGAAAAGACTCTGATGCTGGGAAGGATTGGGGGCAGGAGGAGAAGGGGACGACTGAGAATGAGATGGCTGGATGGCATCACCGACTCGATGGACATGAGTTTGAGTGAACTCCGGGAGTTTGTGATGGACAGGGGGTGCTGGTGTGGTGTGATTCATGGGCTCGCAAAGAGTCAGACACTACTGAGTGACTGAACTGAACTGAACTGAAACCTATTTTTAAAATATCCTTCAAAGACCACATTATATACACTCCCTTTTGGAACAAATACTCTGTTTTTTCTCCTTTTAATGTTATCCTAGAACTTTTCAATGCATGTATCACAAGGAGTAAATATTGTTTTTTTTTGGCAGCAAGGGGGGGGATATTAATGTATGAGAACATCTTAATATGCTCCAAATTATTTTTAGTCTTTATTATTTTCTATCAACTAATCCTAATACAAATTCTGCCCTATTTTAACATGCTATTTATAGCCAGATGAGTGAAAACTACAGCATTTTCAATGGAAGTTTAACCTAATGACTCCTCATAGAGAAGAGGGGAGATTTATAGAAGTTGTCCAATCATCTGACTTCTCACAACAGCTGCTTTTTTGATAAACCAAGTGTCTTGTCCCCTGTTCCTAATTAAATGAGCAGTTCAGTTCAGTTCAGTCGCTCAGTGCCTTTCATTTTCCCTCTAGCTTCACTTTGAATCTACCTGAGTAGAAAGTAATGCATTTGAGAAAACAGAACATCTAGAAAACAATTTTAGTTCTATAATAAATTGGTGATCTCAGTAAAACTTTATGTCCCTGTGAGACTTGTTTTCCCTATAGGTAAAGTAACAATAGTCATACTTACTCTGTAACTGCTTCACTGGTTTGATTTAAATGAAGGTACAAAGAGATAAAGTTTTCCTTCAGAGTTTTCTTCTCAGAGCATTAGGAAAGTCTGGACTCTGCTCTGCTATTTCTGGCAAATTTATCTTGAGCCTATTAATCTGCATTATAATTTCTTTTCTTCCTCTATTGGTAGGTATTTAACATGACTAAGTTTTGGTTATATCCTCTATAATTTTTTCTTTAAAGGCCACATAAACTTCCAGGACATCTAATATCACTGATGTACAGTTGAATTAAAGTCTAAAACTCAGACTGTCTAGAATTCTATTCATGCATTTCAGTGCTCTAGATTTTCCTTTGGATATCTTGGTGTCATTCAGATGTGACAAATAATGCATATTTCAACCTAGTTATTATTCTCGACATACTATTTCCACTTAGAAAACATAACTCCATGCTCACCACCTCAACGTTAAGCATTGTGTTAGGCCCGAAAAAGAGTCTCAGTAAATATAGCGCCTCAGCATATTTTGTTTAGAGCACCACATGACTTTGGATAGAGCTAAAATGCTAAGGGAAATTAAGAGTGAAAATCATGAGTGTTGATGGTAAGAGATTATGTCTATGGGGAAGCCTACATCAATTAATGGAGACGCTGGAATGTGTCAGTGTAGACTTTCGACAGAGAGGACACAGTTGCAGAGAGACATCAATGTTGTAGGTCTAAATAATGTCCACTGAGTATAACTGAGAATTAAGAAGGGCACACTCATCACCGTATATTTCGCATATTAGTTGCAGAGAAAAAGAGTGACAGATAGCTTAAGAGCAAAGCTGAGGGACTCAGAGAGAAAGTTGTCAGCTGCAGCAAAAGATAAAAGGAAACTGAAGAAGTGTGGCTAGGTTTCTCAGAACAGAGAAGAAGCTGGAACATCATTGAAGACTGTTAATCGGGCAGGCTAGATAAATTTTGTTAGTTCAAATGATTTTTTAAGGCTATTCATAAAGCTGACTCTTAATATGCCTTATACCTTAATAGGGATTCATTAAGGAAATGGCTTGTTACCACTCATATGTCTAATGATTATGGCATATTTCCTTAACCGGGTATGCAATTCATTGCTTTAAATACCCAGCACTACAAGACCGTTTCTGTACTTTGCTGCATGAGATAAGCTTTCTTTATAGAAATGTTTCTATTCACTGGGGAGTAATAATATTTAAACATCTAGAGTTTATAAAATAAAAAGAGCACACACTAAACACAAAGACAGTAACTTGTACTTTGCTGCATGAGATAAGCTTTCTTTATAGAAATGTTTCTATTCACTGGGGAGTAATAATATTTAAACATCTAGAGTTTATAAAATAAAAAGAGCACACACTAAACACAAAGACAGTAACTTTTACTATTAAAGCTATGATTTTTCAGTGGCCTTCTATTTCATTTCTTTACTAAGTGATGCCTATGCATGTCCTGGTGGGAGATGACATGAAAATTAATACAGACAAAAAAAAAAAAAGATTCAGAGACTTACCAAGGCTTGTGTATTTTTCTGTCTTGTTATTTTCCCTTCTTAGCTTTATTAATGGTTTTTGTCCTGGTGACTCCCATCAGTGAGCGTGTAGTCAGCAGCAGACATCAAGTATTTTCACACCCCCTGTATGTTATCTGGAACCATCTCCACATTACATGTTGACTTACTTGAGAAATATAAATGCTAAAGAGAGGCATTGTTATGGAGTGAAAGGAACCTAGACTGGGGGTCCAAAGATACCAGCTTTAGCTCTGCTTCTGCCACCTGAGTAAGCTTGGAAAATCACTAAGAACTGCCTAAGCCTGTATTTTGCTACCTCTAATATGGAGATAACACTTTCACTATCTCACAGAGTTATTGTAAAAATCATATACATTCATTTTAGCCAGTATTTGTTCTCCTGTGCCTATCATACGGCCTGGCACTCATGACAGCATATATGATATTTAGTATAAAATTTTAAATATTTTATGACATCATACTAGGTTTGCTGTTTTAGTGTCGGTTTTAATTTTAACATCTAGGGATCTGGCAGTCCCTTTAATTCTTTCTGGCCAATAAAGGACGTTGATATTTGCAAATCTAAGTTTCTCATATTGTTCCAGTAGGACATAGGAAGATTGAAAGTAAAAATGTGGAAAAAACACCAGACAAATATAAATGAAAATAAAACTGATCTAACTATGTTAATATAAAGAAAGCTTATTTTAAGGCAGAAAAATATGGCTAGAAATTAAATATTACCATACATTGTTAAAAGGTTTAATTAAATAGAATATGTTGCTGCTGCTACTGCTAAGTCACTTCAGTCGTGTCCGACTCTGTGTGACCCCATAGACGGAAGCCCACCAGGCTCCCCCGTCCCTGGGATTCTCCAGGCAAGAACACTGGAGTGGGTTGCCATTTCCTTCTCCAATGTGTGAAAGTGAAAAGTGAAAGTGAAGTCGCTCAGTCGTGTCCGACCCTTAGTGACCCCACGGACTGCAGCCTACCAGGCTCCTCCATCCATGGGATTTTCTAGGCAATAGTACTGGAGTGGCTTGCCATTGCCTTCTCCGAAGAATATGTAATAATGCTAAATTCATTAACACAGGAAACAAATCATTACAGATACAAAGGGAAGTGGATAAATCAATTTATAAATAAGTTTGATATTTTCTTTGAAATTTTAAACCTATTTCTCTTGGTAAATGATAGATGAAGGAGACAAAATATTTGGTAAGCATATAAATTTGAAAATGTCCTCCTAAATGAGTATGTAGAACCATGTACTGAATATTTGAAAAATAAAGAGTATTTCTCAAGGTCATATGGAACATTTATAAAAATTGAATAAATTAGAAGATAAACAGAGTGAAAAATAATTTCAAAGAAGCAATATTGTTGATTACATTGTTTTACAACAGTAAAGATGTAAATTGATAGCAAAATAATAATTACCTTTTATATATTTTGAAAAATAAAATGCCACATAAGTCTCAAGATAAAGAAAAATTATAAAAGAAATTTAAATTTATTTAAATTTATAAGGTAATTTAAAATATATAAGCATGTCAGCATTGCATTGAATATCTGTTCTGTGTCAGGCAGTGTTCTAGTATAGGTGAACAAAAGGGATAATTTTCCTGCTTTCTTGGAAGTTTATTTGATGGTACAGAGGGCTGGATGGCATCACCGATTCTGTGGACATGAGTTTGAGTGTACTCCGGGAGTTGGTGATGGACAGGGAAGCCTGGCGTGCTGTGATTCATGGGGTCGCGGAGAGTCGGACACGACTGAGCGACTGAACTGAACTGAACTGAACAGAAGAACAGATTATAATAAAGAAGATGCCAGAGGGTGGTAAGTGTTAAGGAAAAAAATTAAGTATGGTAGGTGGTGACAGAGTGCTGGAAAAGATGGGGGGAAGAAAACATTCAATTTTAAATTGAGTGGTTAGAGAAAATGTGGCTGAGAACGTGACACTGAAGTCAAGTCTTAGAGGAGATGAAAGAGCAAACCGTGCCAAAGTATGTGCAGGGAAAGTGATATCTGACACACGTGTTATGTCCTTGCGCCTTTTTGCTTCTGATTTAAATCAAATTTTCCTAGAAACAGGATAAAGCTGCGATGAAAGAGGTAAATTCCTACAGTATGTCATATCCATTTAAACTGAAAATGTCTTAAAGTCATGAATAGTTCGCCTTTCTTCTCTTTTAGCATTCTGTGCGTGATTCAGCTTATAAAAATGGAAATTTTTATGCATTTCCTATGATGCCATTTTATCATTTCACATTTCTAAAATAGAATATGCCATTTACTTTACATTTGAGTTAATATTGACCGGGAATATAAAGCAGCAATTGTCTGGCTAGCCGCCAAAGCAAAAGCATAGTTAGAAAAGTAATAATTCAGGAATGTACTCATTGTTAAAGGACATAACAATTTTTTATTAGTCCAATTATCTTTTTCTTAATACACATTGTAAAGAACAAGTGACCTGCCTCTTTTGCATTTCATGAATGCAGAGTATACAATTTCTCAAATCAGACGTTTCTGTCCGTGGGAAAAAAAAAAGCCAAATAACAAAAAATACATTTCACCAAGATCAGCTACTTTGACCCTGAATGTACTAGATTTTTAGCATTCAGGATAGAATTTTAATCTTCAATAGTGCCTATTTAAATATTATGGTGAAATTTAAGGTTATAAATAAAACCTAACTGAATGCTGGTGGTATAAGAGAAAATTATGTAGGGTTGTTTTCTCTGTATGTTACAATGCAGCTTTCTAAAATAAGGGACCTGCCGATGTAGGATTATTGCTACTTGAAAACAAATTAATATAGATTTTCACCTCAGAGAACTGAATCCTTACCATTAATTAGTATTGTTATTTTAGGCAAATTACTGACTTCTCTTAAAGTTTGTTTCCCCCCTCTGTAAAACTGGCATAATAGTACCTACTAAATAAAGATAAATGTGAGGATTAAGCATGAAAAATATTCAGAATACTTAGCATATTATAACATATTCAATAAATGTTAGTGTAACATGTTTTTTAAATGAACTGGGCTTCAGTTCAGTTCAGTCACTCAGTCGTGTCCGACTCTTTGCGACCCCATGAATCACAGCACGCCAGGCCTCCCTGTCCATCACCAACTCCCAGAGTTCACTCAAACTCATGTCCATCGAGTCGGTGATGCCATCTAGCCATCTCATTCTCTGTCATCCCATTCTCCTCCTGCCCCCCATCCCTCCCAGCATCAGAGTCTTTTCCAGTGAGTCAACTCTTCGCATGAGGTGGCCAAAGTATTGGAGTTTCAGCTTTAGCATCAGTCCTTCCAATGAACACCCAGGATTGATCTCCTTTAGAATGGACTGGTTGGATCTCCTTGTAGTCCAAGGGACTCTCAAGAGTCTTCTCCAGCACCACAGTTCAAAAGCATCAATTCTTTGGCGATCAGCTTTCTTCACAGTCCTGAAGTACAAATAGAAAAAAACAACTTATTTACTACTTGGGGTTTTTCAGAGAAACAGAACCACTGGGAGGTGTGTGTGTGTGTGTGTATGTAAAATTTATTAAAAGGAATTGGCTTATGAAGTTTTGGAGGCTGAGAATTCCCAAGATCTATAGTTGGCAACCTGAAGATCCTGGAGAGGTAATGATGTACTGTTAGTCTGAGTCCAAAGGTCTGAGAAGCAACAAAGGGAGTCATTTAAGTTTCAGTTCAGCTATTCCCCACAGGCTCAAGCATGAGCCAGGAAAGAGGGCAAATTTTTAATTAATGATAATAATAACACTTTGATTTAGGCTTGACTTTTATGATACCTCTAAATGAACAAAATCCATGAGGTTTATATAAAATATTCAAATGTAGGACGGAGACATCACAGGAGGTATGAGGGCAATATGGGTAAAGGGGGTTATGACATTTAATTTTAAATGTTACTTTGACTGGACCATGGAATACCCAGATAGCTGGTTAAACATTACCCTGGTGTTTCTGTGAATATGTTTGTGAATGAGATAATATTTGAATTGGGTAGACTGAGTAAAGCAGATTGCTGTTCCTAGTGTAGGGATGCCGAATCAGTTGAAGGGCTGAATGGAACAAAAAACACTTGAGTGAAAAGAGCACCTGGGCCACTTTCCCACTGTCATGCTCCTGGCGGCTGTAACATCCAACTCCTGTGGGCTAGACATAGGAATTAGAGAGAAAGGGTAACATGATTTTATTTTGCCTCATTGATTCTGCTATAAGGAAATGGCAGCCCACTCCAGTACTCTTGCCTGGAGAATCCCATGGACAGAGGAGCCTGTTGGGCTACAGTCCACGGGGTCGCAAAGAGTCGGACACGACTGAGGGACTTCACTTTCACTGTTGTTCTCTCTTGGCTCTTGGATGACCTCTATCTTGGTAGACATCCAAGAAACCATAATGGTAAATATTATTGATACATTTAAATACATTAAAAATAAGTGATATGGATAACTCCCTAAAGAGCATGGACTTTATTTAAATAGCAAATGCCAAAATAAATACAAATATTTTTTTCATAATGCAGGAGAAATTTAATCTTTAACATTTAAAGGTTTTTAATATACGGACATACATATATTCACACACATATATATGTATATATAGATGTGTGTGTATATAGGTATGTTTGTGTTTGGTATTGTGTGTATGTATGATCAGTGTATATATTTTCGCTGGCGTTTTCTGCTGGGAAAGCCTAGAAGCAATGACATCCCAGTAAAGACAGGCACAACTAGCACACAGGAATTGTGTATACCTATTGTAAATACTGGAGGAGGGCACGGCAACCCACTCCAGTGTTCTTACCTGGAGAATCTCCATGTACAGAGGGGAGCCTGGAGGGCGGTAGTCCATGGGGTTGCACAGAGTCGGACACGACTAAAGCAACTAAGCAGCAGCATTGTAAATACTATTTTCCAATAAAAGAAACCAAGACTTCTTAGATTAGTGGTTGAATCCAGGGCTGACAGAGAAAAAATACTTTATGAAACTGGAACATCTTGTGGAACCAGGAAGTAAGGAAACCTTCAGAACATGATAGGAGCATGTCAAAAGAGTATAGAAGCTGATTTGAACACGTGCCTGATGACCAAATTTGGAACAATTTAAGATAAAATGCAAAACAAAAATGATGAGTTATTTCCCATCAAATAAAATAAATACTCATGGGTATTTATTCATACTGATATAGATAATGTAATATGTAAACAAATGAGAAGGGGCTGATCCTTCTTCACAGTGTAATTCCAGTAAGTATAGAAATGGTGAGGGAACTTGAAAAATCACCATTTATCAAACACTAACTACATCAGTTTGATTTTTTAGTGTTATAAGTTACATAAGGTTATTTATGGTTATATAAAATGCTAAAACTGGGGAAAGTTGGGTAAAGAATATAAAGGAATTCTGAGTACAAAGAAAATTTTATTTTTGTAACATTTTTGAAAAATTAATTTAAAATTGTTTCCCTGCTGGCTCAGATGGTAAAGAATCTGCCTGCAATGTGGGAGACCCCGGTTCAGTCCCTGGGTCAGGAAGATCCTGTAGAGAAGGAAATGGCAAGTCACTCCTATTTTCCTGTCTGGAGAATTCCATGGGCAGAGGAGCCTAGCACACGATAGATAGTCCATGGGGTTGCAAAGAATTGGACATGACTGAGTGACTAACACTTTCACTTTAATTCAAAATTGAAGGAAGGATATGCAGGGGAGGGAAAAAAAAGATATGCGTGAAAGAAAATGAAAAAGGATGAAAGAACCCACTGTAGGGTGGAGGTGAGTTCTGAAGGCTGAGTAGGAGTTCATTTGGGCATGCTGAGTTTTGATTCAGTAGGTTCCTAAAGTGGAAAAGACTGGGCAGCAGTTGCATATAAGCCGTTAGGACTGGAGACACATTTAAGAGTCTTTGACTACCAGGAGATAATAGAAGCCAAAAAGTCAGGCAAAATCAACCAGGAAGATTGTATGCAAGTAGAAGCAAGGAAACAGAGTCTTCGGGAATACAGACTGAGAAGAAATAGCAAGAAAAACAGTTTAAAAACCAAGAGAAGTGGTATCAAAGAGCAGAGAATTTAAAGGAGGAGGAAGTTATCTGCTTGCCAAGTGGTTCAGTGGAAGAAGAGGAGGAAAAGGAAGACGGAGGAAGAGGAGGAGGCATGCTCTCCAATATATACCATGGCTAAATGTTTCAATTTCAAGCATAAGAACAAAAAACTAAACATGCAACTAGTATATGATCTGGCAGTCATATTCCTGGGCTTCTATCCCAGAGAAATGAAAACTTATATTCACACAAATTTTGCACACAAATGTACAGAGCAGCTCTTTTTTGCAAAAGCCCCAAATTAGAAATAACTCATATGTCCTTGAGTGGAATGAATGCATAAATATATTTATGGCATATCCCTACCATAGGATACTGCTGCTGATACTGCTGCTGCTTCTGCTGCTGCTAAGTCACTTCAGTCGTGTCCGACTCTGTGTGACCCCATAGACGGAAGCCCACCAGGCTCCCCCATCCCTGGGATTCTCCAGGCAAGAACACATAGGATACTACTCAGCAAAAAAAAGAAACAAACTGTTAATACATGCAACAACCTGGAGGAGCCTCCAGAGATGTATGCTGAGTGAAAAAAAGCAAATCCCAATAGGTTACATGCTGTAATATTTCATTTACATATTCTTGAAATGACAAAATTATATAAATTGAGATTAGTGGTTTCCAGGAGGTATGGATGTGGAAAGACAGGAAGAAATTGTGTGTGCTGACAAAAGGGCAATTATAAGGAATCCTAGTGGTGATAGAACTATTTTTGTATTCTGCCTGTATCAATGTCAGTATACTATAATATTGCTCTGTAGTTCTGCAATATGTTACTGGTAGAAAAACTGGATAAAAGTTCAGATCTCTATAATTTCTTATAGCTGCCTGATAATGTATAGTCATCTCAAAATAAAAAGTTTAATTAAAAGAGGAAAAAATAAGAATAAAATGTTACAAGCATCCAGACAGAAACACTTCTTTAAAAAACCATTTAAGGTAAGGAATTTGTATCTTTGAAATATACAGTGAAAGCTAAGATACTGGTTAATTATCTACAGATTATTGAGAGCAAAGGATTGTGATTCAAGAAAACTGTATCCAGCTGAGATACAATTTATCTGTCAAATAGAAACATTTTGAGCCTGAAAGAATTTAGCAGGTCTACCAGCCAAATTATTTATGTGAGAAAATGCTGAAGAAAACCTTGTAAACATTAAAAATTAAACACAGATCTAATGGGAAGACAGATACAAAGTATGTGAAATAGTATTTTTTTTTGCATTTAATTCTAAATGGATTGTAAAGTTAATAGAATTTTATAATACATGTGTTAATTATATGTGAAATTGAAAAATAGATGAAAGATACAGAATAATAATAGTATATAGCCAAAACTTCCTTACTATCTCTAGAAAGCCCAAGATTTGAATAAGGATGAGGATAAAGTGAAATCAAAACTTTCACTGTGAAGGAAGAGAACAGAGGTACAGGAAGAATAAAACATCAAGTGTCTCAAGAGCAGTGCTATTCTTGTATAATTAGATACTTTTTATATAGTTACAAATTAAAAAAAAATTGAATGCCAGAGACGGGAGAATAATTATCAGTGGGACAGAAAATCTTTGTATTAGTGAGAAAGATAGGGACTTCCCTGGTGGTCCAGTGGTAAAGAATCTGCCTTCCAATGTAGGGGATGCAGGCTTGATTCCTCATCAGGGAACCAAGATTCCACATGCTACAGGGCAGGCAACTAAGCCTGCACACCATAACTCCTGAGCCTGTGCACTCTAGTGCAAGTGTGCTACACCTTGAGAAGCCCACACACACAGATCAACCAGAGAGAAAATCCATGCACTGTAATGAAAACCCAGCACAAACAAATCCTTTAAAAAAAAAAAGGAAAATAAAGAAAATTAAGATTTTCCCAACTTGGCAAAAATAAAAATGGAAGGAGATGCTTAGAATTTGATAGCTTTATTTAATCCATTTAAAAATAAAAATATAGGTGTAGAAAATGAGTCTTCCCCTGAATAGCAAAAAAGCATTTTGAAGAACAGCGTACTTCTTTGAAATGATCAAAGTTAGATTTTTGTTTGCCCATGATCTTTGATGCTCTCAGTCAAGGCAGATTTCTTATATTCCTCTCTCCTGTCTACTTTCTCATTCACCAAAACTGTGTTATTTCCCATTCTAAGGAAATAAATATTTCCCATGGCCCAAATGTATCAAAAATAGTTATTTTGCTCATTTTCTGCTTAATGATTACTTGGGATTAGCCTTTTCCTGTTTTCAAATATAGACATCCTATTTTGTATATCATTGCTTTGATTATTTCCCAAATACTATCTCACATAAATTGCTGGAGGGTGATCCTGTCCTTGCTCACTCAACTCCTGCCATTCTGGTAGCCTGTTAATGGGTGTAAGACTCTGAGGAGAGACTCTTCAGAAATGTGAGCTTGAAAGAAGTTTAAGATCTTCATGATTCTGCTTATTCTTTGAGGGCAGAAGTTTTTATTAAAAATTTTAAAATGTCCATTTGGAAACATGATGTCTTTGTAAAATATAAACAAATAAATGTAAAACAAGACTTATACCTCAAACTAGTTATCAGCCTATTTCCCTCATAAATATGATGCTAACTATCATACTCATATAAATTTTGCCTAAGAGAAAAATTTTGCTTCTCTTCCTCAAATGTGAGTATCCAGAAAATCTCCATAATTTCAGCATGTTGTTTTCACTTCACACTTCAAAGCAGATATTTTCCCCTACCGAGCTAAAGGGAACTTAACAGTCAGTTACTTCAATCACCCTGTCATTCTTCAAGCTAAGACTGCTTTGCTTCACACTCACCTATAATAAGGTCACAGATTGGGCATTTCAGCTCATATCAAGAATCATAATTCCTCATATCAAGAAATCTTTCCATAAAATTAAGAGCTCCATGAGAGAAGGTATAATAGCATATTTCATTCAAGCTTCCATAAATTCACAGTGCTAGGCACAGTGCTTGGCAACAGAGAACAGTCAACAAATATTAATTGAATGACTGAACAAGTTAATAAATGAATAAAGTAATCTTTATTTAATGTTTCCAATCAGAAAGCAATAGGAGTGAGAAGAAAAAAGAGTAATCATTTATAAAACATTTTTCTTACCATTCTGGAGTCAGTAGTATTCTTGATTTACCTTTTTAGTTTACTATTTTTTTGGGGGGACGGGGAGGTTGAACTCATGATTTCCACTGCAGCCTTGAAAACTAATGTAAAACCTAAAAGTAACACCACTTTGACAGGAGAAATGGCAAAAAAAAAAAAAAAAAAAAAATTGAAAAGGCTATTTATCATACCGTTTGATATTTTCTTGTTTTACTTCCCAAAATAGCAATCTTATTTTTCTAGGAAGAGATCATATCTGTTTATTTTGATTTAGTAAATTGTCTTTAAATATGAATCCCACTGTATCTTTCCTTGAGGAATGATAGAGTGATGCCTTGTTGAAGAGGGATTCTTCTGTGTACCTAATTAATTATTTCAGTAAAATTTCTTCACAAACAGCATCATTCATACTGACTGCTTATGAAGCCATTAAATCCTGGCTCTATGTAACTTTTGGACATTATGCAGAAGTGTCATATCAATCTTCTCACTGGGCTTGAAACAGTCCTTAGAAAACCATATAAACTTCAGTGTATTTTTCAAGGACTTGTTTGGATTTGATTAACGAAGAGCACAGAATTGAGATATAGTATTTGGCGTTGAAAGAACATTTAAAGTGAAAAATTCAAAGCTGAGGTGCCACAAAATGGGTACCAGAAAGTCACTTATTGAATAGAAAACTTAAAGGATTTTTTCTCATTTATGCTAAGTTGACAAACAAATCTGTAGAGAACATACGCAGGAGAGTGGAGTTCTGTTTCTGAGCTTGTTAATTGTGTTCAACACTGATTGGTGATAAGGTCTTAGCTCCACAGAAATATTGCAGTGTTGCTATTTTCTCTCATATACACAGTTCTTTGGCATTTATTTTGTATTAACCAAACCAAGAAGATAATGTTATTTTTGTTTTCTCTAATAAAAATCTCAAGTCTAATACTGTAGTTATTCCATAAGTAATATGGATATCCTTTCACAGGGATATGGACAATGAGTGAAGCCTGACTGGTTAAGACAAATAACTTTGTTGTTTATATGGACATTTAGTCAATACTTGGTAATAAACAGCACCCCCACAACCCAGACAACACAATGGCTTGGCATGGAATCAGTGCAGTTGCCCACCTCATTGGTAACCTCCATGATCTGCCAGAGAAAGAGAATAAACTCATCATTCCATTGTGAAACGATGTTGTAATAGTAACAGGTAATTAACGTGTATTTTTATAATATTTTAGTTGCTTACTCAGCGGTTTGAGAACAAAATTTGACTCTTAAAAAAGCTCAGCTATAATCTCAACAAATTATCCTGCTAAGTGTCCAGATACACGTCTAAAATGCCATCAATTGAAAAACAACCCACAAGCTTCCCAGATGTGCCCAGGCAATATAATCCCCTATTCTAACTTGTCCCAGAATACGAGCACAGCAGGATTACCCCTAAAATGTGGAAATGCTACACAAGCATGGTGAAATTAGTAACAGGAAATGACGTGGATGTAGAAAATGGTGTAAGAATGGTGGGTTATGACTTAACTAGTTATAAAATTTGATAGCAATAAAGTATGGTATTTTAGCAGCAAGGAAACTGAGCCATAGCAGATGCCCCCGATTCTGGTACAGGCATGTGGAAGTATTGATAAATTCATATTAAAATAAATAGAGGAACTTCCCTGGTGTTCCAGCCATTGACTTCACACTTTCACTGCAGTGGGGCATGGATTTGATCCCTGGTTGGGGAGCTAAGATCCTGCATGCCAAATATGTGAATGAATGAATGAAGTAGAAATTGAGTCTTCAGGCTATAACACTCCTAAATGTACAATTATACAGGTTCAAGTATCATAAAGTGATACCTTTGAACTGTGGCGTTGGAGAAAAAGTCTCAAGAGTCCCTTGGACTGCAAGGAGATCCAACCAGTCCATCCTAAAGGAAGTCAGTCCTGAATATCATTGGAAGGACTGATGCTGAAGCTAAAACTCCAATACTTTGGCCACCTGATGCAAAGAACTGACTCATTGGGAAAGACCCTCATGCTGGGAAAGACTGAAGATGGCAGAAGGGGACGACAGAGGATGAGGTGGTTGGATGGCATCACCGACTCAGTGGACATGAGTTTGAGCAAGCTGTTGGAGTTGGTGATGGAAAGGGAAGCCTGGCGTGCTGCAGTCCATGGAGTCGCAAAGAGTCGGACATGACTGAGCGACTGAACTGAACTGAAGTATCATAAAGAGATAAAGGTTTATAAACTTGTCCTGGATCATCAAAAGGAGAAGGTGGTTCAAAGTGTTTCATAGTGACATTTTCAAAACATCATTCACAGGGGATTACCACTGAATAGACATCTCTTATGACAGATGAACTCACAATAATGCAAGACAATGAAAAATACTGAGGAAGGGTCAACAGATTCAAGAGGACAAAAATTAGCACCCCCAAAGTCAAGGCATTGGTTTTTCCCGTGGTCATGTATGGATGTGAGAGTTGGACTGTGAAGAAAGCTGATCGCTGAAGAATTGATGCTTTTGAACTGTGGCATTGGAGAAGACTCTTGAGAGTCCCTTGGACTGCAAGGAGATCCAACCAGTCCATTCTAAAGGAGGTTGATCCTGGGTGTTCATTGGAAGGACTGATTAAAGCTGAAACTCCAATACTTTGGCCACCTCATGAGAAGAGTTGACTCACTGGAAAAGACTCTGATGCTGGGAAGGATTGGGGGCAGGAGGAGAAGGGGATGACAGAGAATGAGATGGCTGGATGGCATCACCAACTCAATGGACATGAGTTTGAGTGAACTCCGGGAGTTGGTGATGGACAGGGAGGCCTGGCATGCTGTGATTCAGGGGGTCGCAAAGAGTTGGACATGACTGAGCGACTGAACTGAACTGACTGAAAAGTGAAAATAATAGGAAATTCTGAAAGAGACTATGATATAAATATATTTCACATGATTAAATAAACTGAAAGTATAAATTCTTAATAAAATAGAACAAATAGTTTTATAAAAATAAGCAAATAGAACTTTTTGATTTTAAAAATGTACTGAAATGAAAAGCTTAATAGATTAAGATAGCAACAAACTAGACACACCTACTGGCTCAGTTGGTAAAGAATCTGCTTGCAATGCAGAAGTCCTGGGTTCGATCCCTGGGTTGGGAAGATCCCCTGGAGAAGGGAAAGGCTACCCACTCCAGTATTCTGGCCTGGAGAATTCCATGAACTGTATAGTCGGGGTCACAAAGAGTCAGACATGACTGAGTTACGTTCACTTCACTTCAAAGAGATACTAGAGAAGTAGAAGATAGATACAAGGAAATCACACAGAGAAAACAGAACGTATTTAAGAGACATGAAAGACAAAATGAGTAGATTAACATAAAAATACATCGGACACGACTGAGCGACTGAACTGAACTGAACTGAACCTTGTTTTGGGAGAAAATGTTGACTATGTGAGATAAAATTAAAGCTGTAACATTTAGTAATTACCATTCCATGAAATTTATATACTAATGTTTCTTCCATATGTGCACAAAAACAGACATATAAAAAGATGCTCACTGAATCTCTTATAACAAAAAAAATTAGAAATAAAAACATTTATTAACTGGGAAATACATAAGACTTAGAGTACATAATGAGTACATTATGATAATCCAAATTTATTTGAATTATATGTATATGTGCATTCAGTTCATTTCAGTCGCGTCCGACTCTCTGTGACCCCATGAACTGCAGCACGCCAGGCCTCCCTTCCATCACCAACTCCTGGAGTTTACCCAAACTCATGTCTAAGAACAACAGTCCCCAAAGCTATGAATATCTGCAGACATGGCAAAGTCCTACCAAGGACACAACCTAGAAACTACCCATTATGTAAAACATTTCAAATCAGTTCAGGTCAGTCACTCAGTCGTGTCCAACTGGGATCCCATGGACTGCAGCATGCCAGGCCTTCCTGTCCATTACCAGCTCCCGGAGCTTGCTCAAACTCATGTCCATCGAGTCGGTGATGCCATCTCACCATCTCATCCTCTGTCGTCCCCTTCTCCTCCTGCCTTCAATCTTCCCCAGCATCAGGATCTTCTCCAATGAGTCAGTTCTTCGCATCAGGTGCAAAGTATTGGAGTTTCAGCTTCAGCATCAGTCCTTCCAATGAATATTCAGGACTGATTTCTTCCAGGATGGATTGGTTGGATCTCCTTGCAGTCCAGGGGATTCTCAAGTGTCTTCTCCAACACTACAGTTCAAAAACACCAATTCTTCTGCACTCAGCTTTCCTTATAGTCCAACTCTCACATGCATATGTGACTACTGGAAAAACCATAGCATTGACTAGATGGACCTTTGTTGGCAAAGTAATGTCTCTGTTTTTTAATATGCTGTCTAGGTTGGTCATAACTTTCCTATCAAGGAGTAAGCATCTTTTAATTTCATGGCTGCAATCACCATCGGCAGTGATTTTGGAGCCCCAAAAAATAAAGTCAGCTACTGTTTCCACTGTTTCCCCATCTATTTGCCATGAAGTGATGGGACCAGATGCCAGGATCTTAGTTTTCTGAATGTTGAGCTTTAAGCCAACCTTTTCACTCTCCTCTTTCACTTTCATCAGGAGCCTTTTTAGTTCTTCTTCACTTTCTGCCATAAGGGTGGTGTCGTCTGCATATCTGAGGTTATTGATATTTCTCCCAGCAATCTTGATTCCAGCTTGTGCTTTATCCAGCCTAGCGTTTCTCATGATGTACTCTATATATATCAAAATGGACAATCTGTACACTTCACAGATGAGTTTTTAAAAGTGAATCATGAAAGGGTCAGTAAAAATTTGATAGTAACAATGTAATTGTAAAAAGCACAAAAAGTATTTCCTCATTATAAACGTAAAATCATAGGAGGAAAACAAACAATCCAGGATACTCATTATACATCAGGGAAGAAGGCATAGAAAAAGGAACACTCAGATTTCAAACTGTATTGTTATTTTAGAAACAGACTTGAAGCAAGTGAAAGCAGAATGTTAACTTTATCAAAAAGGAAATTGAGAGATAATTCTATGAGACTTTATCCTCTATTGTTAAAAAAAACAAATCCTGCAAAAAAGTCTACAGTAAATTCTAAATGGAAAATACCGTGGTTACTTGGCAGCCATCTTCTTGACCTCTCAGCAACAGTTGGCACATATTACCATTTGCTACTTCTTGTAACTCTTGATTTTGAGTGTATTATGTTGCAGTAAACTTTGAAGTGACTTTCTGACCAATATATTGGGAAACTCCAGGGAATAGGGCTGTCTGCTCTTCTTTATGTATAATAATTCTTGAGTGATCTGTTTACTATTGTGCCCTTAAATGCTATATTCCCAGATGTACCTTCTAGTCTTGATCACTCCAGAACTCCTGATTCATGTGATGCCATAGTTTACTCTACATGGCAAGTTGTGTATATCTACGCCCATACTCCAGATGGCATGCAGAATAATGTAATGTCATTTCAATGTGGCAATCTCTATTGTTGTACCGTGATTATAAAATAAAATCTTAATTCCTTGCTATCGTTTCTTGGGCTTCAAATGACCTGGCCTCTAGCTACTTTTCCAAACAGCTACACAGCTATCACAAATGCTCTTAAGATTTTTGTTAAGAGTAGTTTGTTCTGCCTAGACTTCTCCAAAGGTATTTTTAGTTTAAGCTTTTGCTTAAATGTCATCTCTTCAAAAATGCAGTCTCTAATTACCATGTATGATTCTTTGTAGTCTGTACTCTTATCTTGCTTTATATTTTCTTCATTATCACTTTTAACCCAACATTTTATAAGTAATATACGTTTTTGTGTGTTTCCACTGTGAGAATGTGAGTTCTTCAAGTTCAGAGATTTTTGTCCATCTTGCTCACAGCCATGTACAGTATCCTGAGCAATCTCAAACAAAGTTCATGTTCAATAAATATTTACTGATTGATGGATCAGTTATTTCTCTATGACCATTTTTCACTATGTTTTAACTCTTCCATTAGGAAAGAAAATAGCTGTCTTAAATAGAAATAAGATTTGCTAGCACTTTTTTGATCAAAAATTGTTTTCCATAGTCATTTATTGAATATGTTTGTCTGTAGAAAGGTAACTTATCATTAGACTCTCAATTCACCAATTTCAGCAAACTGTTGCATGAAAATGGGGAGGACATTGTACAGAACAGATGGCATTAATCTTCCTGTGAAAGACTGAGCAAACAATTCACTCTCCAAAGCAGATGGATTATAATTTAACAAAAGCCTGTCAAATGTATCAAATATTACCTTTGTATATAGGACTTGTTTAACTCTAAATGGGAAATACCATAGAAAGGATGATGAGTCTTTTTTTTTTTTTTTAGTTATCAATCACCCATGGTATATGAGTAGCAAGTATTGAAAACAAGCTATATATGTAGTATTTACTTTAATAATCCAGAAAAATAACCAAAAAAGGAGAGGTAGAGTCCAAACAGTCTGATCCTCTGGCTAGTAGCAAATTTATATCTGTGAATGTCTAAAGAACGGTGACATTCAGAGTCAGCCTTAGGAACAATTTAAATGGAACCATGAGAATTTCAAACCTTGATCCTCCACCCTCATTCTTAAAAACTTCTTGTGACATGCTGGGTATGCAATTAGATAAACATGAGAAAATGCTTTTAATACACTAATTAGTTTAAAGCTAAAGGGACCTGTTGGAAATAATCTGTTAGAAGCAATGATTTAGCCAAAGGACAAATAAATACAGATCCTTCAGAGTTTTAATTGATGTAAATAAGCATAAGACTAGAAAAGAGCAGTAGTGAACACACGTATGGCTGATTCTCAGATGCTAATCCTTGAGTCCCTTCTCTTGCAAAGTTGAAAAGGAGCCAGGAACCTAAAGGATAGAGGGGGCATTGCTGATTGGAGTGTGTGTAAAAGCAGTAACCAAAAAGATGCCATTTTCCTGGGTAAAACAAGTGTGAGTCATAATATGAGTTCTTAAAATCCTGTGTGGCTGAGGATACTGAGCACCTAGTCTGAACTATTGCAATAAGGCTGTTATTTTCTAAAGCTATCAGTCTCGGTCTAGAACTCGGAAGGTGAAAAGCATGCTGCATTCAGAATTTTAGCAACCTCCTCCCTCTGGAGACCAAGCATTGTTAATTGTTTTGTTCCTCTATTCCTCTATTAAAGGAAGGATGACATAATTACAGAGGGAAAGGACTGCATGCCTGCTTGGATACAGATCTGTGTTTATGGACTTTGAGGTCTAATCAGTCAATTTCTGGCAGAGAAGCTAAAAGAGACTACAGCTGAGAATTCTTAGTTGAAAACTAGTGATAATTGTCACCAATTATAACATGCAATTGCTAGTTATATTCATAAACGATGGTCCCACTTTTGTAGCATAACCAATAATGTCTTATAGCTTTCCTTTAAAAAACCTCATTGTTAACCTTTAATACTATTTTGAAAGTTGCTAGGTTGCCACCTGGCTGTATTTTGTTCATCTTATTAGTTACTTTAAAACAGATGATACACAGTAACGTAAAGAAGGCTCTGTGTTATTATATTTCCTTTGTGTGTAGCTTAGTGCTTAATTTTCTTCATACTGTTATTGTAGAACAATGTTACTGTACTTGAACATATACATTATTACTGGGAATCATTTCTTCTAGTCAGTCTTGAATGATGAATTTTTCTCTGTAAGTCATTTTAACTTAAAAGATTCTAAATAGTTTGTCCAGAATATGTTGTGAATATTTTTCAAAGAGTTTAACAGAAGTGAAAATTTCAGGTAAAGCAATATATCTATTTTTTATTAATTCTGATTAGCAAAATAAGAAGTATGTGTTCAATCAGTCAGGAGTCAAGTAAAGTGAAGTTCTTGGAGGTAGGAGTGTTGCTATCATTTCATTGACAGTGCATAATTAACTGACCCACTTAATTATGGAGGATTTGGTTGATCCCTGTAGGACTGCAGTGGATGCTATTCCATTGTGGTTAACTCCAGTCCGGCTATTGAAACTCAGAACTTTAAGAGTGCTACTTGATTTCCTGGCATTTCATCAAAGGCTGAAAGTTGAAAAAAACAAATACTTTCTTAGATAAACTATGTTACATCTTAACTTCCCCAAAATGAATGCCTCAAAATACAAACACATGAAGAAACCCACTATTCTAGGAAAAAAGTGACTTAGAATAATCTGAGCACCAGCTCATTTAATTCTTAAAGCAAATCGCTGAGAAGGGTAATTATTATCACTATTTTACCAATGAAGAAATAAATGCATAGAATTTAGGCGATTTTCCTGAGGTCACATAGGTAATAAGTGGCAAGGGTGTGATTACAACCTGGATCTAATTTGATCTCAGTGCCAAACAATCAGTGACTGCATCAGAGAAGCAGAGCAATACATGAAGCTCTAGAGTCTCATTGCCTGGAGGCAAACCCCAGCTTCACAACTGGCTACCTGTGTAACCAGTCCATTTATTTTCCTACCTCTAGAGAGCCTTCAGATGCAAAATAGAGAGGATAATGATACAGCTTCAGAACAACACAATGAGATAAATTGTATGAAAAAAGGTATGTAAAGTGCTGAGCACCATATCCAGCACATCCTAAGTGATCAATGAATATTATTTATCCCGATGTGCACAGAATTCGACATTCTCATAGGGAGGAGGGTTTCCTGGATCTTTCTGAGACAGTATTGGTGATAGGGTAAAGGAAGCTACAGATGGAAAGTTTTTCCTTGAGAATTTAATTAGCATATATTCTAATCAATAATGCAACATGTATTTATGGAAAATCTGATATTTTTCAGTTTACTTACAAATGACCTAGTGACACCAAAAAAGAAATTGCATCTGTGTCCAAGTAGATCATGCCAGTTAGGTTGAAAGAGAGGCAAATAATACAGAAAATTCAAAATAAAAGGTATTACTAAAGGAACTCCTGGATTCTAAAAACACCCAAGAAAGGGCTTCTCATGGAACATGTAGACGATAATGCATGACGTCTCAGAAGTTTGCAGGTCATTTTATTTACTGGTGAGGGATCTGAGTTAGAGAAATGACTGAGGGCATATGAAAGAGTCATCAAGAATAGTAAGTGGTAACCTAAAGAATTTCAATTTTATTTTTTAAGTAATAAGTACTCAATGAAGTATTTTAAGCAGGAGATGGACTCAGTTACATGCACACTTAGAAAGTACCTCTAAGGATGGAGATTTCATTGAAGATGCACTGTATTATCTGAATTAAGTTTGGCTGCACTTAAGTTTTCTGCAACAGAAATCATAAAAAAGCAGCAAAATTCAAAGGTAGGCAGACATGAGATGGCATTGTGGCTCCACCATCATCAGGGATTGGGCATCTTTCTGATGTCATTTCTTAGTATACGGCTAAAATCCTCAAGCTCACTTGAAGGGACAACTCAAGATTTACTTATATAACATCTGTATTCTAGACATCAAGAACTAAAGGGAAAGGCGAAAAAATAAAGGATGAGCCAATTGAGTCAGCCCCTTTTAAAGAACTTGCCAAGGATCCCACCTGACATCACCTTATTGGCTACTCCAAAAGGGAGCAAATTTATTTTACACTACTGTATTCAATAAGATAGGATCTCATTTACCATAAAAAGGGGAAATTTATTGAGTAGTTAACCAAGAGTAACAATGTTAAAATAATTGAGTTCTAGTAAAAACTAGTACAAAGATAGTATATGTGGAAGTACAAAGAAAATACATTCTTACTTCTAATAACAAAACAATCTTTCTAAGAATACAGTTATTTTCCCCATATCTTCTTTATTCTTCCATATGAACTAAAATTATTTGTCTAATTCTTCTCCCCCTAAAATATCCTGTGGGAGTTCTATTTGAGATTGCATACAATTTCTAAGGAAACAGTACTTTTATGATGGTAAGTCTTCTTATCTAAGAATATGATAGAGCATCTCTAAAACTTACTTTACAATTTTTTAATTTGTATTTTCTTTAGTTAGCTCTGGTGGTTTAATTTGATAGCATAACATTTCATAATGTTTTCCTAATTTTCTTATATTATAATCCAATCTTGCAAATTAACTTTTTCATTATGTTATCTAGGAGAATAGAGCTTTATATAAAGAAACCATGTTAACTTTTTTATATCTACCTTGAATCCATCCACATTATTAAAATATACTGTTAATTCCAGCAGGGTATTTCTAAAGTCTCTTGGTTTTTCTCAGCATAAAAGTATATCATAATAAAAGGAAATCTTTCACCTCTTTGTTGCCTACATTTTTACTCATTTCTTTTTTGTCCTACTGTATTCACTTGAACCTACAATACAGTGGTGAAATGTAGTTGGCATATCTGTCTGATGATTTCTGCTTTTTGTTCAATTATTTTAGCATTTCAGTATTCAAAGCTTTTATATTGTTTTCTAATTAAAAAAAAACACTGAATATTCCTTCATGAATTATATACATTTTTCTGTTTCCTAGAGCTATTCTTATAAGTAGGTGCTGCTGCTGCTGCTACTGCTGCTAAGTCACTTCAGTCGTGTCCAACTCTGTGCGACCCCATAGATGGTAGCCCACCAGGCTCCGCCGTCTCTGGGATTCTCCAGGCAAGAACACTGGAGTGGGTTGCCATTTCCTTCTCCAATAAGTAGCCGCTAAATTATCTTAAATACCTTAAAGCATTTATTGGGTGGATTTTATTTTCTCAGTTGGCTTGTAATTAAATTCATTACTTTAACATATTTCTGATACTTAAACTCTTCTTGCCTTTCTGTAGTAGATTATTGTTCTTTTCATATATTGATGGACTTTTAACTTAAATTTCTAATCTGTTTTCATATGGAATTTTGGACTTATAGTTATTTTAAAGCTATCTTCACTGCATTTTGTTGTTATTTTACCTTATCAAGAAAACTGGGGAATTTTCTGTAACTTTCTATGACCTAGATTAGTTTAAATAACTCTATAGAGTTGTCTGTGTCTTATGGATTAAATTTGAAAATGGTGAACTGATCTGGTCTCCATGCCGTTTTCAGTGATAAATTTTAGTGATCTTTTCCCTACCTGTGTTCATTGAGCAATTCAAAGGTAAACAAGGAATGGAGCCATTGGGCTTTAAGGAACAAGTGGGCTTGGGCAAGTGAAGACCAGAGCTAGGAATGACTTCTCAAATATCTGTCACTACAAAGATATTCAGAATCTTTCAACACAGTTGGGCAAAGGCATGGGCAAGAGTCCTAAAAATGGCTAAGATACAATTGTCCGTCAGCTTGGGCAGATATAAGGTAAAATTAAGTCAGACTGAAAGAAATGGTAAAAAAGAAAAATGACCATGTCCATTCTTGAATATTCAAGCTCGTGAAGTGATTTATATACCTGCATTCATTATTAACACTTTCCTAAGTTAGATAACAGACTCCCAGAACTCCTAACCTTAGTTCTGTCTGCTGAGCCAGAGTTATTTCCATTTTTTATAAAACAACCACACCACAGACACAACAACATGCATGCAGCCATACATACATGCTTTGTCACTAATTCCATGTTATTTTGGAATTAAATTTCTGTTCAGTTCAGTTCAGTCGCTCAGTCATGTCCGACTCTCCGCGACCCCATGAATCACAGCATGCCAGGCCTCCCTGTCCATCACCAACTCCTGGAGTTCACTCAAACTCATGTTCACAGAGTCAGTGATGCCATCCAGCCATCTCATTCTCTGTCGTCCCCTTCTCCTCCCGCCCCCAACCTTTCCCAGCATCAGAGTCTTTTCCAGTGAGTCAACTCTTCGCATGAGGTGGCCAAAGTATTGCAGTTTCAGCTTTAGCATCAGTCCCTCCAATGAACACCCAGGATTGATCTCCTCTAGAATGGACTGGTTGGATCTCCTTGTAGTCCAAGGGACTCTCAAGACTCTTCTCCAGCACCACAGTTCAAAAGCATCAATTCTTCGGTGATCAGCCTTCTTCATAGTCCAACTCTCACATCCATACATGACCACGGGAAAAACCATAGCCTTGACTAGACGGACCTTGGTTGGCAAAGTAATGTCTCTGATTTTCAATATACTATCAAGGTAGGTCATAACTTTCCTTCCAAGGAGTAAGCGTCTTTTAATTTCATGGCTGCAATCAGCCATGGAGAAGGAAATGGCAACCCACTCCAATGTTCTTGCCTGGAGAGTCCCAGGGAGGGGGGAGCCTGGTGGGCTTCCGTCTATGGGGTCACACAGAGTCGGACACGACTGAAGTGACTTAGCAGCAGCAATCAGCTTCTGCAGTGATTTTGGAGCCCAAAAAAATAAAATCTGACACCGTCTCCACTGTTATTAGACCCTAAAGATGCCTAAATCAACAAACTAACATCTCATAATCCCTAAAATATATTGCCAGTGTCATACTTGAGAAATATTTTAAAACTTAGAAATAATATCCTATATCTATCTATCCTTTTTTGGTTTCATCTCCTTATTTTAATTCCAGTCTCATTTATTTCCTCAGATACTTCTAAAATATTTCCTGCTTGTTTACATTGATTATTACAGGATTTGTATGCATAGGCCATAAGAGACAAAGAATGAGGTGACATGGGTCTCCACTGTGAACATAACTGGTTTGCTCCAGTTTGTACCAATTGACAAATTGTATGAAACAGAAAATCAGTTCAGTCAACTTGATTATGCATTCAAAGTGTTGAGTCTTTCTGAAAAGAATAAACCCTTACTTTACAGAAAACGAAAGAATTGCCACTCTCTACCCCAGAGCCATATACTTCCTAGAAAAAGTGACAGTGTTTTAAAAGGCCTGTCACTGCTGCTGCTGCTAAGTCGCTTCAGTCGTGTCCAACTCTGTGCGACCCCATAGACGGCAGTCCACCAGGCTCCGCCGTCCCTGGGATTCTCCAGGCAAGAACACTGGAGTAGGTTGCCATTTTGTAGCCTTAATGAGATTTGTGGAAATTGACACAATGGCTGTAGGATCTCTCACAGACAGAAGAAGCCACATTTTCTAATTCTTTTTCCAAATCTAAATCCTTTGATGTAGTCATTAATACCAAGTCTTATTTCTATGAAGCATAGTAATCATTTCTATTTAGGGAAGTTTGTACAACAGTCTCAAAATTAACATTCTTAAATACACATATTGTGCCAAGAATTGTTCACAGCTTTACATTTATTGACTCTGAGCCCTTGCAAGAATTCTATGCAGCATATATGTAATAAGTGCATTATTAGTATTATTATTATTCATAATTTATAAACAAGATCATTTAGCAAGTGATTTGAACAAGAAGTCAAACCGACTAGTCTGTTTTGAGTGTGTGTGCTAGATCAATATCTTATCATGCTTATATAGACACTAAGAACTGGTCTAATGACTAAAAGACCTACCAAAATTAAAAGTTTCTGAAACCTTCCTTGGGATTAGCTGCTAATGTGTGCAATGAGGGCTTCCTTGGTTGCTCAGCTGGTACAGAATCCACCTGCAATGAGGGAGACCTGGGTTTGATCCCTGGAAGTCAAAATCTCTACTAAAACAGTAATAATAGCAGCAACAACCAAACCCCATTATTATAAATACTTAGTGACTTTGTAGGAAAAGGAGAAAAAAAGATATGCATGCCTAAACTGCTAGACAGTTTGGCATAGTCTTGATTTTTCAAGGTGCCTGTTAGAATTTACATTGTAATGGGAGAGATAGATAACAAATAAGTAGATAGACAGTTTAGTATATTGTAGTGAGAAGTGCCAAAAAGGAAAAGTTTGAGATAAAGGGATAGTAAATACTGAAGGGAAGACTGTGAGAAAGTGACTTGTAAGTAGAAACTCAAATTTTAAGAAGTAAAGCAAATAAAGATTTTTTTAAAGAGCCATTCCAGAGGGACAGAAGAACAAACATAAATCAGTTTCAAAATATGGGAATTTGTCTAATACATCTAGTGCAGCTGCCTCGAAGGGCACCTCAGCTGCAAAGAAGTAAGGGAGAAGAACAGTAAGAGATGATGAAGTCAGAGAGATTGTCAGAGAGCAGACAGGTGTGGACTTGGGAGACCTGGTACAAATAAGGGCTTTATCCTTCAGTGTATCACAGGAGAGTTTCAGTCAGTACCATGATTTGATTAATTTTTAATATGACTGCTATGCAAAGACAGAACCATAGGGGACAGTAGGATGCAGGCGAGCAGTCAAGCCGGTGCAGGCACCCAGGCTGGAGATGAAGTTTTTGTACACAAGTGTTAGCGACAGAGGTGAGAAAAGTGGAAAATAAGAATATATTTTACGGTGGAGAAAATAGGACTTGCTGATGGATTGAAAGTCTAGTGGGAAAGAAAGAGCAAGGATGATTTGTCTGCTTCTTTCAGTCTGTGTGGAGGATACAGGAAGAATAACCTGAACACTCAAACAGCCTAAATTCAGATTACATTTATTAGAGAACTGAAAATACAAGTAACTTGTAACCATCATACTGTTCATTTCCCATGAAGTTTTTATTTCCAAACAGGTTTTCAACAAGATTTCCATTGATTTCTCCTCTTTCAATTCAATAATTTCAATATATTCTCCTTGCTTGAGAAGTAACCTCTAGACATTTGAATCTAACAGTAATTTTTCACTAGTCCATCTGATTTCTTCCTGCTAAAGTAACTTTCAAAACATTTGCTAAAGTGAACAATCTCAGTAATCTTTAATGCATTTCACCTTTTGTTTTTCTTTAGCTGGTGCCTCACCTAATGAAATTTTCAGAAGGATATTGTTAAAAATTTTGAGATTTTGGTTATATAGATGTTGATCTTTAAAAATAAACTGCTCCAATGGAAGAAAAAAACACATTGTTTCTAATCATCTAGAATAGTGAAATTCCTAAAGGAAGACATAAAATAAGGGATGTGGTTGTCTTTAATCCTGATCTCAGAACTGGACTTGTGATTCAGCTGTAGTGATAAGGTCATATCATTTAGTACATGTGACAGTTGAATGAAAGCATGTGCCACCAGGAACCTGAGGCTGCCCTCAGATCTTTAATGTACTATTTATTCTATGCCAGAGACTTGGAGCTTGTCATGTTTAATCACGCAGCTCAATTGTACTGAGAAGTTAAAAAGCATTTTGGTCTCTTGCATTGGCAGGCAGATTATTTACCACTGAGACATCTGGACACAGGGTGGGAAGGAGAAGGTGGGACAAGTTGAGAGCATAGCATTGAAACATACCCATTACCGTATGTAAAATTAGATGACCAGTAAACATTGCTGTATGAAACAAGGAGCTCAAATCCACTACTCTGTGACGACATAGAGGAATGGCCTAGAATGGGAGGTAGGAGATGGGAGGGAGGTTCAAGAGGGAGGGGACATATGTATACCTATGGCTGATTCATATTGATAAGTGGCAGAAACCACAATAATGTAAAGCAATTATCCTCCAATTATAATAAAAATAAATTTAAATTAAAAGAGCATATTGGTTTAAGCATGAAAACCTGTAAAACAATTTCCGTGATAATCTCAAAGCAGAGAGATGCTTCTAATATGAATGCAATCGCCTTTTGCATCTATGCCCAACAGTCTCTGCATATTGAATGGGTTTTTACTGCTCATCTCAAGTCAACCAGGGAATTAAGTCAGATTCTTTTTACTCAAACAAGGAATTCACTTCAACTATTCCTGAAACTGTTCCTCTCTGCAGGGGAATGGGCTAGATTTCATTTTCTGGGAAGTAAAATCGATTTTTCTAAGTGGCATGACACTATAGCAACAAACAAGGCTGCTATAACTTCACATGGTGCCTCAATACCTCTTTTAGCTTGTGAGAACTGCATTTCACAACCAGATGAAAGTTATTTACATTAGACACCCATCCCCCCACCTCTGCTGTTTAGTCTGGAGTCTGACCAATTCTGCCCTCGTCATCAGCTTCTCAAGCTTACTGACCTCATTGTAAGTCTCAAGTCTTCTAGATGTTTGTCTTACCTGACTTATTTCATAATTTTGGCCAAGATCTGCAAAGAAATTTTATATTTATTAGGTAAGAGTAAGGCTTGCAAACTGAGTGAATTTATCAGGAAAAAAAGTCCCTCAGTAAGGGCTTTCTTGATGACAAGAAATAATTTTGTGGGTTTCCATTACTCAGAGACTGTGTAATAGCAGGATAGGAATTGCAGGAACAAACAAAGGGAAAGATGAAATCAAAAGAGGAGAAATTGTGCCTAACACAAAGGAGAAATATCACCTGTCAAGTGTATTGATATTCTATGCACCTGGAGTGTACCTGAATAGCATTAATTAATAATGATGTATTTTATTAAAATAACTCTACAGATATGTACCATTATGCATACATTGTCAATTCAGTTATAAAGTTGCATTGGAATATCTGTTTGAATCCCTTTGTGCCTTATCTTCAAGAGAAGGAATGAAATAAAAATAAATATATTTGTACTGTTGTCTTTGAATAATTTTAAACTGTGCTAAAATGACATTTTGTTATATATCTTACAGATAAAAATTCTAAATGAATATTTCACTTTATATATTAGAGAAAAATTATTTTAAACAGTTCAGTATATAGGTTTTTAATTGAGGTATTGTTAATTTACAACAGTATATTAGTTTCAGATGTATAGCACAGTGGTTTGTTACTTTTGCAGGTTATACTCCATTAAAAGTTATTATGAGAATATGGCTGTAATTTCCTGTGTCATACAATGTATCTTTGTTGCCTTTATATTTTATATATAATCCCATGCTCTAATCTTACCCATCCCTCTTTCCCTCTCCTTACTGGTAACCACTAGTTTATTGACTATTTATGTGAGTCTGTTTCATTTTTGTCATTTTCACAAGTTGTTTTATGTTTTTAGATTCTACATATATGTCATAGCATGGCATACTTGTCTTTGTAAGTATTATTTCACTAAAGAGAATACCCTCTAGTTCCATCCATGTTGTCACAAATAGCAAAACTTCCATTCCTTTTTATGGCTGAGTAGTATTCCGTGTGTGTGTGTGTCTGTGTGTGTGTATTCCGTGTGTGTGTGTGTGTGTTAGCTGCTCAGTCATGTCCGACTCTTTGTGACCCCATGAGCTGTAGCCCACCAGGATCCTCTGTCCATGGAATTCTCCAGGTAAGAATAACTGGAGTGGGTAGCCATTCCCTTCTCCAGGGCATCTTCCCAATCCAGGGATCAAACCCTGGTCTCCTGCATTGCAGTCAGATTCTTTACCATCTGTGGAGAAGGGAATGTTTACCTACTCCAGTATTCTTAGCTGGAGAATTCCTTGAACAGAGGAGTCTGGAGGGCTACAGTCCATGGGTTGCAAAGAGTCAGACATGTCCAATAGACTAACACTTTCACTTTACTTTACCATCTGAGCCACCCAGGAAGCCCATATATATGTATATGTAAACACACACACATACATACACAGTACATCTTCTTTATTGATTCATCTGCTAATGAACACATTTCTTTAATATCTTGGCTATTGTAAATAATGATATTATGAACATGGGGTACATATATCTTTTTGAATTAGTGTTTTCATATTCCTTGTATATATACACAGGAGTGGAATTGCTAGAGCATATGATAGCTCTATTTTTAGATTTTTTGGACCCTCCATATTATTTTCTTTAGTGGCTGTACCAATTTCAAGTTCTACTGTCAGTGCGCTAGGGTTTCCTTTTTTCCACTTCCTTGCCATCATTTGTTATTTATAGACATATTGTTGATAGCCATTGTGACATATATGAGATTATACTTCATTGTTTGATTTGCAATTTTCTAATAAGCAGCACTGTTGAGCATCTCTTCACCTGCCTGTTAACTTCTTTAGGGGAGAACTCTATCCTTCATATATTCCCAAATTATTATAAAATGTTTGCTTAGATGTTATCTAGGTTTGGAAATTAGTTCATAAATTCAAGACAATTGCTTAGTGATATGAAAGGTGAACATTCTTCACAGATGGTTTATCAGGTGTTATAAGAATGTGGTAATCATGCTAACCATTTACATTCCCACCAACAGTGTACAAGATTTCCCCTTTCTCCACATCCTTGCCAACGTCTATTATTTGGGTTTGTTTTTTTTTAATGGGAGCCGTTCTGACAAATGTGAGGTGATATCTCATTGTAGTTTTAACCTCTGATGATTAACAATGTTGGACATCTTTTCATGTATCTATAAGCCACCTATATGTCTTTTTTGGAAAAAGCTATTCAGATATTCTGCCCATTTTTTCATTTGGTGGTTTGCTTTTTTGATATTAAGTTGTATGAACTATGTAATTTGGATCTCAACCCCTTGTTGATCAAGCAAATATTTTCTCCCACTCTGTAGGTTATCTTTTCATTTTTTTTGGTTGCTTCCTTTGCTATGCAAAAGTTTTTAAGTTTAACTTGGCTTAATGGGACAAATAAGGTCCCATTTGTTTAATTTTCCTTTTGTTTCTTTTGCCTTAGTGGACAGATACAAAAAACTATGACTGTGACTAATGTCAAGAGTGTTCTGCCTATGCTCTTTTCTAGGAGTTTTATGGTTTCTGACCTTACATTTAGGTCTTTAATCCATTTTGAGTTTATTTTTGTGTATAGTGTTAGGGACTGTTCTAATTTCATTCTTTTACATGTAGCTGTCCAGTTTTCCAAGCACAACTTATTGAAGAGACTGTCTTTTCTTCATTGCATGTTCCTGTCTTTTCTTCATTGCATGTTCTTGCCTCTTTTGTCATAGATTAATTGATCATAGACACATGGGTTTATTTCTTGGCTCTCCATCCTGTTCCATTGACCTGTGTGTGTGCTTTTGTACCAATACCATGCTGTTTTGATTACTATAGCTTTGTAGTATAGTCTAATATTTTGCTTCTTTTTAAATTGATGAATAGGAAGTGTTGAATACTAAAGTAACCATTATTTTCAGTCACTTAAAAGTAAGGATCCCTTTTAGAAGAGAGTAAACACATAGGCTGGCATTTTTAGTAAGAGAATTAGTAAGCTTAGCTTGATAAAACCTGGGTAAGCATAAAACTAATGTGAATATAATAATCACTCGTTGACATTTTATATTCCCTGGTATATAATAAGATGATTATCTATTAAATGCTTTAAGTTTAGTCTTCAGGGAGAATTGGCTTCTAAGCATCAGTAACAAATCAGTCCTATGTATTCCCATTCTCTCGGCACATGGTAATATAGCCCTGGTGGTATGCTTGCTCTACTTTGAGATGCACGATGGAAGACTGAGCATTCTGGATACCCAGATTTATATAAGAGACCTTTCCCTTTACTGCTTTCTCTTTTTCCTACCCCCCTTACCTCTTTCCTGCCACAGTCTATCACTCCATCCCCATCTTATTTTCCTTAATCTATTCTTCTCTCTCACTTTTATCACTTTGAGATGAAATACAGCATAGCAGCAATGAGTTCAAATAGAAACATGAATGTGTGCCATCAGAGCATTATGGACAGGGAGATTTTTTTTTTCTGGATATGGGATTTGAGGTGTGCTTTGAGCTATCTTTAAAAAAAAAGGAGAAAGAAGTAGGAAATTTCTAGGCAAAAGCAACAATTTTTACATTGATAGAGATGAACACAAGAACATGTTATTTGCTGGAACTGGCAAAGATGAGTATGTGTGTGAAGTTTGAGTTTCAATGAATAGGGGATAGACTTTATATCATAATAATATATTTGAATTTTTTGATGGTAACAGTGAACTGATGGAGTTTTTGGGTTTTGTTTTGTTTTTTGTCTTAGATTGTAACTTAAATAATCAGATTTGCCATCAGGAAATATAACTCTGATGTTGGTTTAAAGGTATACAGGAGAGACGTTCCTGAGTGACCCTTAGTGTACCAATATATATCTGTTGCATAGATACTGAATATATGCATGAATGGATGCATAGTTCATTAAGGAAGTTATTGACACACTGAAATACTTAGCTCCTGTAGAAGAGAATATTCATATATTCCCAAATTATTGTAAAATATTTGCTTCTATACTATTTAGATTTTGAAATTAGCTCATAAATTTAAGATAATAAGTCAAAGGAAAGGTGGATATTTATTACGTACAATCTAGCAAGTATTATAAACATGTGGTAGTCATGGAGTATGAATCAAATCAGAATATTTTCATGGCTCAGTGTCAGTGAGAGAGCATGTTAACCCACGTGAGCCTATTTGTTTAGAGTCGAGTCAGCTGTGGCCTGCAAGGAACTGTTCACAGAGAAATTTGGAGGATTTCTTTATGTTGCCATCAAACTCTGAGGCTAAAGGTAGTGGTAGCATTAGTAAGGAATTCTCAAAGAAACCTCCTGAAGTCCTACCGCCCCAGCATAGTTTCCTGGGCCACTCATGTAGTCAAAACTGTTATGCATTTTATAATACCTGGAGGTCCAGATAGGAATGTGACCTCTAGCCTAGGTGCCATGGCCTCTCCGTCAGATGTGGGTGCTACCTCATGCTGCCACTTTGATAGTCAGTGATGGCTACCATTTTTTAACCAGTAAGTGTCCATCCGGAGAAGGCAATGGCAAGCCACTCCAGTACTCTTGCCTAGAAAATCCCATGGATGGAGCAGCCTAGTAGGCTGCAGTCTGTGGGGTCGCTAAGGGTCGGACATGACTGAGCGACTTCACTTTCACTTTTCTCTTTCACACATTGGAGAAGGAAATGGCAACCTACTCCAGTGTTCTTGCCTGGAGAGTCCCAGGGACAGGGGAGCCTGGTGGGCTTCCGTCTATGGGGTCACACAGAGTCGGACACGACTGAAGTGACTTAGCAGCAGCAGCAGCAGCAAATGTCCATCAGCCTCCTTGTTAAGTGTGTGCTTAGCAAACCTATTTTTATTTGAACTTCACATTACTCTGTGAAATATCTATTACTACTCCCATTTTATTGAAGCTTGAAAAGGTTAAATGACTCGATAATTGTTTCAGAGCAACAAAGAGGTAAAGTAGGCAATAAAAACCCAGGTCGAACCAATTCCAAATGCCTTTCTTTTTTTGTTGTTTTAATTTATTTATTTTAATTGGAGGCTAATTACTTTACATTATTGTATTGGTTTTGCCATCCATTGACGTGAATCTGCCCCAGGTGTACTGGTGCACTCTTACAATATGATAGATGTTCAAATAAAATTTTAAATGTCAAATCTTGGGAGTGAAAGATATGCAGATTTGGGCAGATAGGGTAAAGCATGAAAGTATGAACTATATCTCACCATTCAAAATATGAAATAGTAATAAAATATACAACAGTACATTCCTACTTTGCCTGTCATTCCCCACTCACACTAAAAATACTCACATACATTCCAATAAAACATGTTTCATGTGCAGAAAGAAAGTCAGCCTTCAGGCTTTCACTGCTGATATGGAAATTTGTTTTGTGGGTATAACCATTACCCTGACAAGTGAAACTGCCCGTGTGATTACAAAGCAGGAGCTACAGCAAACATCAGAAGAGATAATCTACTTGTTTAGGCTGCAAAAATCCAAACAACACAAATTACTACTTGTAAAGAAATGGAAATTTTGTTTTTCTTTTAATATAGTGTAGGAAACATTAAAAAGCAGATGCATGGCAGCAAAATAACTCATAATTTTTAAAATGGTAGCCATGTAAGAAAACCCTGTAGCTTAATCCAATATGTAGGAAGACTTCAGGAAAGCTTGTGGAAATTTATAGAACTTCTTTAACATTTCCTGCTTTTTAAAAAGTAAAGAAATTGTACTTTTAAAAAACATGATGACAGGCTAATGTTTTATAGATGACAAGTAGGTAAATAACTTACTCAAGACTATTTTGATGCTGGGAAGTGAGGCTACTATACAGAAACTCAAAAAGCTATTATAGGATTTATTTGTATGTCTGTAAAGTAAAATGGAAAACTTGATTTTCCAAGAATGTCATTTCAATTGACTAGAGCATCAAAGTGTTAAAAGTAACCCCACAGTTCTGAATAAACTTAGCAATCAGAAATTAGGAGTGTAAAAATCATCAGTAAGAAGATTAATTGATGATAAGTAAATGGTTTTATTGGTATTATTAGAACTAATATCCCATTAAAATGGCTTGTGATAGTCATACTCAGCTGTTTGCTTTTGTTTCCAAATAATAGTAAACACAATAAAATTTCTTCAATGATTTATTCAGCTTATATTTATTAAGTGCTTATCATGTGCCAGGCATTTTTCTGGGTCAGTAATACGGGTGAATCAGTGAACGTGAAAGAAAACTCATTGACCCCTTGTGGCTTACATTCTAACAAGAAAATATAGAAAAACATTTTTTATCAATAAATACTATGATAGGTGGAGATAAGAGTATCAGGAGTGGGTGCCATTTGATATAAGATAGGCAAGGTGAGCTTCTCTGATAAGGTGATATTTGAAGAGAGGCCTGAATTACATGAAGAAGCAAGCTATGTAGGCATCAGGAGAAAATATGCCAAGGAGAAAGAACAAAAAGCACAAAAGCCCTGATTCCTTAGTGAGTTCAAGAAAGAGCAAGGGAATCAAGTGTTGCTGGAACACTATAAGTAAGGGAGCAATTAAATGAATTAAGTTGAAAAGGCAGTGTGGCCAGATCTCATATATCTTCCTAGGTAATTGCAGAAGCTTTGGCTCTTACTCTGAGTTTAATAGGAAGCCAAAAGAAGTCTGGGCAGAGGGTTGATGGGATCTGAATTATGCTTTAAAAAGGCTTTCTAGCTACTCTTGTGTGGAGAATAAATTATATTGGAGCAGAGAGGCCAGGGAAAATGGCATAGCCCATATTATAGTTAATAATGTTCTATGCTAAGGTAAGAGTCAAGGCAGTGAGAAGTGACTAGATTCTGGATCTATCCTAAGGGCAGGGCCAGTGAGATTTGCAGATGTATTCAGTACTAGGGGTGAGCAACAGAAAGTAAGTATGACATTAAGCATTTTGGCCTGAGAAACTGGTTGAATGAAGTATATATTTGCTGATATGGAGCAGATCATGTTGTGAAGGTAGGAATATCAGTGTTCAGTGCTGGGGATTTTAAGTTATGTCTTACACATTCAATTAGAGATGCTAACTAGGCAGTTAGGTATGTGAATCTGGAGTTCAGGAAAAGTCCAGAATGGAAATATGAATATGGAAATAATCAGGAAAATGGTGTTTAAAAGCAAGATATTAGATAAGGTCATAAAGGGAGTAAATGTAGACTTTCATCTAAATTTATACATTCTTGTTATTAGAAATTTAGATTGTTACATATGAAGTGATACTCTGGATATTTATTCAAAGTTACTAATATTTAATATTGGTTTTTATAATATACTTTGTAAAAGTTACTTTTAATATTCAAACACTTTTATTACTTTTGCATGTCTTAGCTTAATGAATGAATTTTAAGATCCATTATGGTACTGTGATGCCTGATTCTGCATCTTCCCATGATGCTTAGTAAAATACTTGACATGAATTTCAATAAACGTATTAAATTCATAAACTTAAGGATATGAAAAAAAGTAAGAATCCAGGTAATTTATTATAATAGACTTACAGCTTGGTGCTCTGATTAAAATACACATTTAAAAATATGATATCACCTCCACTATAGGAATTTCTTATTTCTTATAATCCTTTGCAGATTCTATTTAAAAATAGAGTAATTCAGTTTCATGATAGAATTCCATCTGCTGCTGCTGTTGGGACACTGAACTGCTGTTGCTGCTTCGTATTAGTTGCCTAGTCATGTCTGACTCTTTGCGACCCCTGTAGCCTGCCAGGCTCCTCTGTCCATGGATTTCTTTAGGCAAGAATACTGGAGTGGGTAGCCATTCCCTTCTCCAGAGGATCTTCTTGACCCAGGAATCAAACCTAGGTCTCCTGCATTGCAGGCAGATTCTTTACCATCTAAGCCACCAGGGAAGCCAAACTTATAATTGAAGTGAACATTTACTGTGTATTTGATTTGCATCTTTTCTAATTTTTATAACAATCTAACAAGAAAGGTTGTATTAGGTCCATTTTACCATTTTAAATTTGAAAACTAAGAATAAAAGAAGGTAAATTATGTATGAAGACTAACAAAACTGCAGAGTTTAGATTCAAACCCAGATCTGTTGACCTAAGAGAATAGAATTTTATTTTGTTCTGCCATCACTCTAATCTAAGCAGTCTGTGTTTAAAACATATACTAATAGATGTGTGAGACTGAGATAGAAAACACATTTATTTTGAGGAAATTCAAGGGAAGAAACAAGAAAGAAATTCAACCATATAGACCATGTAGAAAGTTGTCCTGATTCTTGGAAACATACGAAAAGCAGAGTGAAAAAATTTCCCTTTGTTCCTTAAGATTTTGGAGATGCCTCAAATTTATAATGGATTCCCTGATAGTTCAGTTAGTAAAGAATCTACCTGCAATGCAGGAGACCCTGGTTCAATCCCTGGGTCAGGAAAATCCCCTGGATAAGGGATAGGCTACCCACTCCAGTATTCTTGGGCTTCCCTTGTGACTCAGCTGGTAGAGAATCTGCCGGCAATGCGGGAGACATGGGTTCGATCCCTGGGTTGGGAAGATCCCCTGGAGAAGGGAAAGGCTACCGACTCCAGTATTCTGGCCTGAACAATTCCATGGACTGTATAGTCCATGGGGGTCACAAAGAGTCAGACATGACTGAGTGACTTTCACTTTGAAATTTATAATAGCCAGGTTTACAAAATGAAGTCAAGTCTTTGCTTTTATGACTCACATCTCACGTATCGATTTAACATTTGCCAAATATCTGCTGGATGCTGACAGCACAGATAGATATGTAAGTCATCGTCCCTGTTCAAAGGCGCTTCCATTTTATTGAGGGAGACAAATGAATTAACAAAAATTATAATAAACTGAGATAAATGCTTATATAGGAGGCATATGCAGTTATTATATTACATAGTAGAGGGAACTAACACTTCATTGAAAAAGGTAAAAGTGAAAGTCGCTCAGTCCTGTCCAACTCTTTGCTACCCCATTAACTATACAGTCCCTGAAATTCTCCAGACCAGAATACTGGAGTGGGTAGCCTTGCCATTCTCCAGGGGATCTTTCCAACCCAGGGACTGAACCCAGGTCTCCTTCATTGCATGCAAATTCTTTACCAGCTGAGCCATAAGGGAAGCCCAAGAATACTAGAGTGGGTAGCCTATCCCTTCTCCAGAGGATCTTCTCAACCCAGGAATCAAACTGGGGTCTCCTGCACTGCAGACAGATTCTTTACCAACTGAGCTATGAGGGAAGGCCCTAGAAAAATGTGATGTCTGAGTTAAATCTTGAAGAATGAGAAGTGTTAGCCAGGCAGTCAAAATACTCCTGGAACAAGGATGGCACAACCAAATATCTGCTCGGGAAACTATAAATGACTACTCTGGCTGGACCAGACATCCAAAGAATAGGGGTAGGGGAAAGAGACGGGGGAGTTAATGAGTAATCAGGAAAGGTACTGGACAAGTAAATAGGTGATAGATTATGAAGGTCTTTGTAATTTATGCTAAGGAACTTAGACTTTGACCCTGAAGAATTTCTAGCTTAGGAATGACATGATAAAATTCATAATTTAGAAAGCCACCCAGCTATAGTGTGCAAAACTTATTGAAGAAAGGACAAGGCCCTTTGTCAGTAGGAGGGCTATAGTCTACTGCAGTAATCCAGGTGAGCAGACAAAGGGAATGGAACTGCTCTTAACACTTAGAAAGTTTAGAATTGATCAGAATTGTTGACTTGATGGGTATGAGAGAAAGGATACAGATCATTTTCTCGACTTTGGTGAAAGGTGGTGCCATGCTGTAAAGTGGCAGGTCAAGAAAAACAGCCATTTGTTAGATAATGATGAGTTTCATTTTTGACATGTTCTTATTGAATGATATATAAACTGATTGCATAAGGCCCTTAGCAATTGTATATATAAGACATATCTGAACTAATACATATACTTATCTGAGCTGATACATATACTTATCTGAGCTGATACATATACAAATTCATGTATTTACGTGGCATTTGAAACTATAAGAGTAGATGAGCTCACCTCCTAAGGATGATCTGAAATCACCTTTTCTAAGAAGAGGAGAAAAGAAGACAAAGAGGAGGGGAAGGAAAAGGACAGTTAGTGAAAGGGAAGGAAAGGAAGGAAAAGGAGGAGGATGGAGACGTGGGAAGTCCCGAGTGGAAGCTGAATGCTAGGGGCCAGAGAAGGGAGGTTGGAATGATATATTTGAAAATTCAAAGTGTAGTGTCAGCAAATCTAGGGAGGAAATGATTTAAAAAAGATAAGAGACAGGTGAGAGATATATCTTTCAAAGATTTATTAGTTCCTCAATTCAGATTATATCAACTCATCCTTAAGAGCTGATAATGTATAAAATTATCTCTAATAAGTTATATATGCAATAAAAGCTCTGGAGAGGAAGGCACATAGAGGAGTACTGAGTTCAAAAGATAGTTTGGACTGAATTCAGTAAGCCTCTGAAACATCTGAAAATCATGAATTTAAAGCTTCAGACCAATTTGTTTTTAATAGAGCACTGAGCTTAACATTCAGAAAACTAAGATCATGGCATCTGGTCACATCACTTCATGGGAAATAGATGGGGAAACAGTGGAAACAGTGTCAGACTTTATTTTTTTGGGCTCCAAAATCACTGCAGATGTTGATTGCAGCCATGAAATTAAAAGACGCTTACTCCTTGGAAGGAAAGTTATAACCAAACTAGACAGCATATTGAAAAACAGAGACATTACTTTGCCAACAAAGGTCCATCTAGTCAAGGTTATGGTTTTTCCAGTGGTCATGTATGCATGTGAGAATTGGACTGTGAAGAAAGCTGATTGCCGAAGAATTGATGCTTTTGAACTGTGGTGTTGCAGAAGACTCTTGAGAGTCCCTTGGACAGCAAGGAGATCCAACCAGTCCATTCTAAAGGAGATCAGTCCTGGGTGTTCATTGGAAGGACTGATGCTAAAGCTGAAACTCCAATACTTTGGCCACCTCATGCGAAGAGTTGACTCACTGGAAAAGATTCTGATGCTGGGAGGGATTGGGGGCAGGAGGAGAAGGGGACGACAGAGAATGAGACGGCTGGACGGCATCACCGATTTGATGGACATGAATTTGAGTGAACTCCGGGAGTTGGTGATGGACAGGGAGGCCTGGCGTGCTGTGATTCATGGGGTCGCAAAGAGTCAGACACGACTGAGTGACTGAACTGAACTGAACTGAGGCTACTAGTTATTTCTGATATTTTCCACTTCTTGAAGAACGTTTTTCCATACTGACATTGATCATTGCTCTCAGTTTGGCCAAATTTTAGGTCTAACTGGTCTAATGTATCATTTAACATTTGTGTTTCCTTGTTAATTAGTTTGGCCAAATTTTAAACCTCCACATTTTCACCTGGAAATATCCTAAAATTTACATGGCATTTTTATATCAGAAATGGACTGACAGAGGAACATGTTGTTAAACTGGCATAAATTTTTAAGGGCAACTTAACTCCTCCTATTTTATGTTCTCAAAGATTTTTACATTTGCTTTCTCTTTCTCAGTGCTAGGGTGACCAACTCTTCAAGACTGTTCAGAATTTAACACTGAAAGTCTAGTGTGTCCTGGGGAACCACTGAGCACCAAGCAAAGTAGGTGGTCACCCTAGTGGAGTGCTGATAAGTTATACCGTGGCAGAAAATACCATGTCTAAACAATAAAAATCTGTACTGAACACTCAATGGAGTGAGCATAAAATTACAACCAAAATACAGTCCTCAGCAAAGACAATCAAGATAAAATATAAATGAATTAAAAGATAGGATTTCATCATTTTATTTGGTGAGAGCCCATCATGCAATGAAGCTACTGCTAATTATAGCAAGTATTTATAAAAATAAAGGTTAGAAAAGTAGATTTTTCCCCCGGGAGCATAAGAAAGTAGAATCAAGATTTATGGTGGTGTTTAGACTAATCTTTCCTTTGTAATTTACGTGCATTTTTAATTCTTTTTCAGCTATTGGTATATCTTAAATGATTACTTTCATTCTCATGTCAATTGGTTATTTAATCTTTAAAATTCCCTTCAAATCTCGGTCAAGTGCTTCACATAATTTTAGTAGTTTTCAACTCATGTTCTAGGTGAGATAGTAGAATAGAGTGATAAGACTTTCCTCATGTCACAAGGGACTTGGGCCCAGGTGCTCCTGATGAGGTGGCAGGATAATTAGAGATACAGCTCATTCCTTTGATGGTCTAGACACTACAGTAGAGACTAAGTATTTCCATTATAAACAAATTGATTTTTCCAAAATGTTCATAACCTCTCAAGACTTGACTTTAAATCTCTAACATTATAAGCAACCAAATCATTTTTATTAAAAGATACTCAAAAATTTCAATGAACAGAAAATATCTTCTCAATCATCATGTATCAATAGCTTAATCTGATTCCTCTTAAGAATTATTATAAGGTAACCCATAACTCTGTGTTTCCTTAGCCTACCTGAATGTGTGGCCTTAGCCTCCCTGTAAAGTATTAGATTTCTTGATAAATGTTACAGAGTACAGACACATTTCACTCCTTAAATTTATAGCTAAGTAGAAATGGAGTTGTTTGGGTGTTTTTTTAATGGTCTTTCTGAGTGTTCATCCCTGGATTCTGACCATGGATTCATGATTCATTGTCTTCTAAACTTGAGAGCCTAAATAATGTGCTTACAAATTACTTTCCTTTAGCAGCTTGAATCGGAGAAGGCAATGGCAAGCCACTCCAGTACTCTTGCCTAGAAAATCCCATGGATGGAGAAGCCTGGTAGGCTGCAGTCCATGGGGTCGCTAAGGGTCGGACACGACTGAGCGACTTCACTTTCACTTTTCACTTTCACACATTGGAGAAGGAAATGGCAACCCACTCCAGTGTTCTTGCCTGGAGAATCCCAGGGACGGGGGAGCCTGGTGGGCTTCCGTCTATGGGGTCACACAGAGTCAGACACGACTGAAGTGACTTAGCAGCAGCAGCAGTAGCAGCAGCAGCAGCAGCAGCTTGAATTACTGCCCAAACTTAAATTATCCCCTTTAAATACATACAGATTTCTAGAATCAGCATCAAAAATTTAGTTTCCTGTTAATACAACATATTAGACAAAGCACATACCAGAGTTTTAGGACAAAATCTATTAGAGGAGAAATTGTATTTCTACTTCAAGTTCTCCCAAATAAACCAAAATGTTGTTATTTTCATTTCCATCTTTCTGTGTCTGAGCTAATATAATTGCATGTTCAGTTCAGTCTAGTCACACAGTTGTGTCTGACTGTTTCTAACCCCATGGACTGCAGCATGCAAGGCCTCCCTGTCCATCACCAACTCCTGGAGTTTACTCAAACTCATGCCCATTGAGTTGGTGATGCCATCCAACCATCTCATCCTCTGTCGTCCCCTTTTCCTCCCGTCTTCAGTCTTTCTGAGCATCAGGGTCTTTTCAAATGAGTCAGCTCTTCGCATGAGGTGGCCAAAGTATTGGAGTTTCAGCTTCAGAGTCAGTTCTTCCTATGAATATTCAGGATTGATTTCCTTGAGGATGGACTGGTTAGATCTCCTGGCAGTCCAAGAGACTCTCATGAGTCTTCTCCAACACCACAGTTCAAAAGTATCAATTCTTCAGCAGTCAGATTTCTTTATAGTCCAACTCTCACATCCATACATGACTACTGGAAAAGCCATAGCCTTGACTAGACAGACGTTTGTTGGCAAAGTAATGTCTCTGTTTTTCAATATACTGTCTAGGTTGGTCATAGCTTTTCTGCCAAGGAGTAAGCGTCTTTTAATTTCATGGCTGCAGTCACCATCTGCAGTGATTTTGGAGCCCCCAAAAATAAAGCCACTTGTTTCCACTGTTCTCATTCTATTTGCCATGAAGTGATGGGACCGGATGAAATTAGTTTTCTGAATGCTGAGTTTTAAACCAACTTTTTCACTCTCCTCTTTCATTTTCATCAAGAGGCTCTTTAGTTCTTCTTCACTTTTTGCCATAAGGGTGGTGTCATCTGCATATCTGAAGTTATTGATATTTCTCTCATCAATCTTGATTCGAGCTTGTGCTTCCTCCAGCCCAGTGTTCCTCATGATGTACTCTGCATATAAGTTAACTAAGCAGGGTGACAATATACAGCTTTACGTTCTCCTTTTCCTATTTGGAACCAGTCTGTTGTTCCATGTCCAGTTCTAACTGTTGCTTCCTGACCTACACACAGGTTTCTCAAGAGGCAGGTCAGGTGGTCTGGGATTCCCATCTCTTTCAGAATGTTCCACAGTTTACTGTGATCCACACAGTCAAAGGTTTTGGCATAGCCAAAAAAGCAGACATAGAAGTTTTTCTGGAATGTTCTTGCTTTTTCTATGATCCAGTGGATGTTGGCAATTTGATCTCTGGTGCCTCTGCCTTTTCTAAAACCAGCTTGAACATCTAGAAGTTCATGGTTCACGTACTATTGAAGCCTGGCTTGGAGAATTTTGAGCATTACTTTACTAGCGTGAGATGAGTGCAATTGTGTGGTAGTTTGAGCATTCTTGGGCATTGCCTTTCTTTGGGATTGGAATGAAAGCTAACCTTTTCCAGTCCCATGCCCACTGCTGAGTTTTCCAGTTTTGTTGGCATATTGAGCGCAGCACTTTCACAGCATCAGCTTTTAAGATTTGAAATAGCTCAACTGGAATTAATTGCATGTAGTCAGGTTTTAATTCATCTTTTTGCTGTACAGTCTTTATTCTTAATTTATGTCTGCTAACACAAGGTTTTAGAGCAGTAGTTCCACAATGAAAATCTTATGTTTGGAACAACAATTTCATACTCATTTACTGAACATATATTTTTGGTGTTGGGGATACATTAATGAATAAAGATGAGAACATTTTATTCTCATTTTACTTGCATCTTATGCATTTAGTGGTAGAAGGGTAAACAGTAAGAAGCAAACTGTTAAATAAATAGTACAGATTGCAAAAAAGTGACCTGAAGGGAATAAAATTTCACCCTGTAGTAAAGGATGAGAACCACTATATTGGTTGGTTGGAAAAAATGAGACCTAAAATGCCGGAAAGAACCAGCCATGCATCCATTGGTATGGTTAGAGAATTCCAGTTAGAGAGAAAAATAATTTAGCCACTCTTAAGTTTAGGACAACATTTATGTGTTTTTAGAAAAAAGAGAGAATGAAGGATATCTGCTGCTACTGCTACTGCTGCTGCTAAGTCACTTCAGTCGTGTCCGACTCTGTGTGACCCCATAGACGGAAGCCCACCAGGCTCCCCCGTCCCTGGGATTCTCCAGGCAAGAACACTGGAGTGGGTTGCCATTTCCTTCTCCAATGTGTGAAAGTGAAAAGTGAAAGTGAAGTCGCTCAGTCGTGTCCGACCCTTAGCGACCCCACGGACTGCAGCCTACCAGGCTCCTCCATCCATGGGATTTTCTAGGCAAGTGTATTGGAGTCGGGTGCCATTGGAGCATACTAAGTGAGGATGAGAGGATATGAAATGAGCACGAGCCTCTCATCCTCCCTTAGCATGCTCTAGTTATCCTCCTTTTTTTCCTTTTATTTCTAAAACACATAAATGTTTTTCTAAACAAAGAATTTGGACTTTATCCCAAGGGCAATGCAAAGTCATTGGTAGGAGACAGGAGAGAGGTCTAAAGAAAAGAATGACAAGAAGTAATTCAGATTTTAATGATTACTCCCAGTTGTGGTTTGGATATTGGACTGTAGATGAACAAAAGGGGCAGCGAGAAAATCACTGGGAAGATATTTTATAGCCAGGCAAAGATAGCTGTGGATAGAACTGTCATGCTTTTAATGAAATCCAATAGATTCAGTATGGTGATTTTTTGGTTAATGGGTAGTTTTGTTTTTGTGTTTTTCTTTCTTTTGGAAGGTTAAACCTGTAGAGTTTGCTGATGATTTGGGTAGAGGTGATTTTTCAAACAAGGAAAAAGGTTTAGTCTCATTTTTCTGCCTGAGCAAGTGATGGAAAGTTGTCTTACCAAAAGAGATAAGGAAGTTGGATAGAGAGGAGAGAATCAGGATTTCTGCTTTGGGCCATTTCATTGTGGGCTGCCTAGTAGATGTCTGAGTGGAGGTGTCAAGTAAGCAGTTGGCTACATGATTTCTCACTTGAGTGAAGAGGGTGGGTTGGTGTTACAAAAAGAAGAGCAAAAAGAAGAAAATATTTCAAGTTGGAAGGAATGAATAACTTCTTGAAATTCTGCTGAAAGTTAGAAACACTGGGCACAGAGAAGTATGCACTTTGGAAACTGGTTATCTTAATAGAAGCATTTTCAGTGGGCGGTGGGGATGGAATCCTGGTAGAGTAGATTGAAGGAAGAATAGAATTTGGGAAAACTGGTTTTAACTTGTGATTTCCTGACACTGAGTGTCTTTTCAAGTGCTTTTAATAATTTTTTTGTGAAGGATCTATTCAAATCTTTTGCCTGTTTTGAGGGGTTGTTTTTCTCTTTATTACTGAATAGTTGGAGTTCTTTACATATTCTAGATACAAGTCCTTCATGAGAGATGTTTTACAAATATTTTTCCAGTATTTGACCGTTTTCTTTCGCTAATGATGTGCTTTGAAGAACAAAATATTTTATGTCAATGAAGTCAAATTATCAAATGTTTTCCTTTTATAGTTTTTGTTAGAACTGTCTAAGAAATCTCTTCTACTCTTAGTTCATGAAAATATTCTCCTGTTTTCTTCTAGGAAAAGTCCTATATTTCTCTCTCTCTCTCTCTCTCTATACACACACACACACACACACACACACACACACACACACATGTTAATTGTCATATCCATTTATTTCCCTGTTTCTTACACTGTATATGTCCTTTGGTCATATACTTCTTGAAACAATCAGACTTAACTTTCAAAAAGGAAGTTTGGGAGACTGTAACCTAAATTCTTTACTAGCACTATTTTTCTATTCATGATATGGCTTGGATAGGTTAAACATGATAATAAATAGTTCACTCTTTTTATAGACCATTCAATTGATAAGGAAAAAAATTATTTGTCTCAATATTTGCATCATTCTCCAACTTGGGAACATTCATATATTAATCTTTCATACAGCACATCTTCCATCAATTATCTTCACTGATGTTCTTCTATTTTGTTGTGCCAGAGACCACTAGTTACTAACCAAACATTTATTCTGCTTCTTTCTTAGTATTAGAACTCATTGATTTTTAATATGTTCATGCATGTATTTAAAACCTATATTCTCCAACTTCCTTAACAAGTGAGGTAGCCAATGATACAGAAGCAGATACTCAATTGTAAGCAGGTTTATACAGAAAATTGTAAGCAGGTTTTTACAGAAAAGTTTTTTTTTTAAATTTATTTATTTTAATTGGAGGCTAATTACTTTACATTATTCTATTGGTTTTGTTTTTAAAGAAGAGTTCTTTACCTTTACTCTTTTGTTCATGCTTCAAAGGAGAGATTACTGTCACTACCATTCCTTAAAGCTATTTTAAGAAAAGAAAAAAAGCAAACAAAAGAGAAGTTGGATAATTGTACTGTAATAGTATACTCTGAAGTTGCCAACAATAGCATCCACTTTGATTCTCAAAACTTCCTTTCACAGCTATCTACATTAATTATAAACCACTAACTGTGTATTTGCATAAACAAGTAAGGTTTATGTTTTGAAATAGGAAAATTAAAAATGCAAGTTATTGTTCTAAAAGCATAGTTATATTAATAATTTTGTTATTTAATGAGAAGTGCTAAATTATAATAGTTCATTTGTAATGTAAAATCACAATGAGTCTCATTGTTTTCTTCATGGAACATATACATTGGTTTCAGGTTTTTAAAATTATTTTTGATTTGCCTTTGTTCCAGAGAACACTTGGTTTACAAATGTAGCATGTAACTACTTGCAAACCAGAAAGCAAGTTGTTTCCTTCTTTACTCTATTGTTTGCAGTATTGTCAGTATTTTCATTCCTGCTTTGTTTTTAGCTCCTTAGTATTAATCTTTGCCAAGGTTATGATATATCAGACTTCAGGTAATGTAAAGAAAATAAAAGTATTAATATTTAAACTTGTGCAGTAATTAATATTAGTGAGAATATTTTCCTTTTGCATTAAGAATTTGTGAACTTATTCTTTCAGGGAATTATAATATAATTCTCCATAGTAGAATTTTGAACTCTGTATACTTCTTCCAGTTCTCAAGGATTAGAATAGTGACGCCTCATTAATATTCATCTTTGGATTGAGAAAATTAATACTGTTTAAATGTCCATACTACCCAAACTAGCCTACAGGTCTAATACCCATGACAAAATACTATCAAAATACCCATGACATTTTTCAAAGAATTAGAACAAATAATCATAACAGTCATAAGGAGCCACAAAAGACCCTGAATTGCCAAAGCAGACTTAAGAAAAAAGAATGAAGCTGGAGGTATAATCTTCCCACATTTTAGACTATACTAGAAAGCTGCAAGAATCCAAAACAGCATGGTACTTGAATTAAAAAAAAAAAAAAATGTTAAGTATATGGATGGTAAGTCCTGGTACAACGTAAGTATAAAATTGCATTTTTGTGAGTTTGAAATCTTTATAATTCAATTTTTAAAATATAAAAACAAAAACTCATTGAGTTCATGAGTTTATTTAAAAAAAAACTGTAATAAAATACCAGGGAAAAGAGATATATTAGAACATAAGCAATAAAATAACTTTTTTTTTCATTACTCAGACAGTAAAATCATTCAATAAAGCCAATATTGTCTTTTTTTAAAATATAAGTACAGTTTTTGAAAACTTAAGGAAAAAAGGAGAAAAGGCAAATTGATGATAGCTCTAAAAAGGAAGTATAATACTAAGGTGATAGAGGAAGATTATTGTAATAAAAATACCTACTGGGCTGGAAGAAGCACAAGCTGGAATCAAGATTGCTGGGAGAAATATCAATAACCTCAGATATGCAGATGACACTACCCTTATGGCAGAAAGTGAAGAGGAACTCAAAAGCCTCTTGATGAAAGTGAAAGAGGAGAGTGAAAAGGTTGGCTTGAAGCTCAACATTCAGAAAACAAAGATCATGGCATCTGGTCCCATCACTTCATGGGAAATAGATGGAAAAACAGTGGAAACAGTGTCAGACTTTGTTTTTTTGGGCTCCAAAATCACTGCAGATGCTGATTGCAGCCATGAAATTAAAAGACGCTTGCTCCTTGGAAGGAAAGTTATGACCAACCTTGATAGTATATTAAAAAGCAGAGACATTACTTTGCCGACCAAGGTCCGTCTAGTCAAGGCAATGGTTTTTCCCGTGGTCATGTATGGATGTGAGAGTTGGACTGTGAAGAAAGCTGATCGCCGAAGAATCGATGCTTTTGAACTGTGGTGTTGGAGAAGACTCTTGAGAGTCCCTTATACTGCAAGGAGATCCAACCAGTCCATTCTAAAGGAGATCAATCCTGGATGTTCATTGGAGGGACTGATGCTAAAGCTGAAACTCCAATACTTTGGCCACCTCATGAGACGAGTTGACTCACTGGAAAAGACTCTGATGCTGGGAAAGGTTGGGGGCGGGAGGAGAAGGGGACGACGGAGAATGAGATGGCTGGATGGCATCACCGACTCTGTGGACATGAGTTTGAGTGTACTCCGGGAGTTGGTGATGGACAGGGAGGCCTGGCGTGCTGTGATTCATGGGGTCGCGGAGAGTCGGACACGACTGAGCGACTGAACTGAACTGAACTGAACTGAACTGAACTTACAAAAATAAAATGGCACAGACTATGAATAGTTATCAAAAGAGAAAATAAGTATGCCATGATGTTAGCCCAATGATGGAGCAAGAATTATGTGAATAAACTCCAAAATGAATTCAATAAAAATTGAAAATGTGTACCAAGCCATTAAATATTATATAGTCATCAAAATGTTATAGTGTTTAAGGATAGTTTGTAATACAGGGAAAATACTTACAATATTAAAACATAAAAATTAGCAAATACATGATTAAGTATTTAAAAGTTATAGATAAATAAATAAAAAGCAAATATGCCTGAGTACTGACTAGATTCACCTTCAATTGACAGGATCATCAGTACTTTTCCCCTTCTTCTTTATAAAATTTTGTTCTTTCTTTTTACATGTTCAAAAATGTGTTTAAAATTCTAAGCCCTGTCTATACAACATAAAGCCTTATTACTGTTAATTTTTTAAGATTTTTATTATAACTTATATAAAATCATCAAGCTAATCAGAGCATATTATTGGTGGGGGAAGAGTTGTATGATTCAGACTCATCAAGTGTGATCCAGATGTTCATCTGTGAAATGATGTCCCAGATTAGCAACAAAATATATTACATGTTCATTACAAAACATAATTAGTATAAGTAATGGAAAGTTCATCTTCTCGAACAGAGTACCACTTGTATTGAGCAGAAACTAGGCACTGGTACTCTGTGGTAGAGTTTTAAAAAACCTGTCATTGAAATGAAGACTCCTACTCGGTGACTAACCAGCTGTAATGAACTGTGTAATCACAGCTGGGAGCCACTGGTATAATGAATGACCAGCAATGCTGAAGAAGCTATTTTAAGGCAATAGCATACTGCTGTTCTATGAGCATTCAGACCATACTTATTTCATACTAAAGTTCCATAATCCTGAGAAACAGAGCTGGACAGTAGGCAAAAATAAAGCTACTTTGTGACAAATTCAGTGTGATTCATTAGATGTGACATATATTTATGTTTTCTTACTCTGGAAAATTGTCCAACATTAGAAACTGAATATTAAAAGAGTCCTTAGCCCACTTTTTGGGAATATCACAATTACTTGGTTTGTATGTGTGCATCTGTTCAGAACTAGTCAACCATTTGCTCCTTCAGAAATTGTTCTTCACTTGATTTTTTTGGCTTTGCTTGATCTTGATTCTTTTGTCTTATTGTCAAACCATATTAGTGTTCTTCACGGTATCCACTTCTTCTGGCTATCCAATATGGCTATCCCTCCCACAATGAAAAAACATTATCTTTACTCCTTTCCTCTCTCCATTCCCTTTCCTGCCCTTGCCTCTTTTTTTTGGCACCCCTCTTTTTTCCACATATTGTTTCAACTTTTATCTGGGTTTATAAATATTAGAGAGTCATAGTATTCTGTTAATAAACATTTTTCTAGGTGCTTTATATGTGCTATGAATTTCATTCTCTCACTTAACCCTCCCAGCAACCTTATGAAATCAGTGTAATTATTTCCTCCTTTTTAAGTGAAGAAACAGACACAGAGGGATGAACTTACTTGTTCAGGGTTGCATAGGTGATAGAGCTGAGTTTAAGTGAGATACAAAACTGTGGACGAGTAACTTTCATGTGGCAAAAATAATGTGGTTTTCTTTTCACCTGATTCTATGATTCTGATGTCCAAGGTAGTAATTAGTAGATTTTCTTTTCACAAGGCAAAAAAGTGCTGCAGATCTTTTCTTTTGATGTGTTTGACTCGCTTATCTCCCATCCATTGTCGTATATTTTGGCCACAGGTCCAAAGTCAAGATCCTTCAGCTGGTTCAGTAGAGTCTCTTCAGTTTATAACTTAATCTGATGCAGCATCACTAATGTCCTTTATCACAGGTACAGCAACGATCCTTGCCACCACTATAAAGGGTTAGTATGCCTAAACTGTGGGCTTCCCGGGTGGCACTGTTGGTAAAGAATCTGCCTGCCAATACAGGGGACATGAGATATGGGTTCAATCCCTGGATCAGGAAAATCTCCTGGAGGAGGACAAGGAAACCCACTCCAATATTTTTGCCTGGAGAATCCCATGGACAGAGGAACCCGGCAGGCTACAGTCCATAGGGACACAAAGAGTTGGCTATGACTGAAGCTGCAGTATATGACAGCAACTGTTTATGATCTATAAATTATTGATTCTAGTTTACCCTTTCGAACTTATAAGAGTTACTCATTTTCTAAACTTCAGCTTCCAAAAGCCTAATTCAGTTCAGTTCAGTCATTCAGTTGTGCCTGACTCTTTGTGACCCCATGTACTGCAGCAACCCAGGCCGCCCTGTCCATCTCCAACTCCTGGAGTTTACCCAAACTCATTTCCATTGAGTCAGTGATGCCATCCAACCATCTCGTCCTCTGTCGTCCCCTTCTCCTCCTGCCCTCAATCTTTCCCAGCATCAGGGTCTTTTCAAATGAGTCAGCTCTTTGCATCAGGTGGCCAAAGTATTGGAGTTTCAGCTTCAACATCAGTCCTTCCAGTGAATATTCAGGACTGATCTCCTTTAGGATGGACTGGTTGGATCTCTTTGCAGTCCAAGGGATTCTCAAGGGTCTCCTTCAACACCACAGTTCAAAAGCATCAATTCTTCGGTGCTCAGCTTTCTTCACAGTCCAACTCTCACACCCATACATGACCACTGGAAAAACCATAGCCTTGACTAGACAAACCTTGGTTGGCAAAGTAATGACTCTGTTTTTTAATATGCTGTCTAGGTTGGTCATAACTTTCCTTTCAAGGAGTAAGCGTCTTTTAATTTCATGGCTGCAATCAGCGTCTGCAGTGATTTTGGCGCCCAGAAAAATAAAGTCAGCCACTGTTTCCTCATCTATTTGCCATGAAGTGGTGGGACTGGATGCCATGATCTTAGTTTTCTGAATGTTGAGCTTTAAGCCACCTTTTTCACTCTCCTCTTTCACTTACATCAAGAGGCTCTTTAGTTTTTCTTCACTTTCTGCCATGATGGTGGTGTCATCTGCATATCTGAGTTTATTGAAAAAGCCTAATTAGTCTGAATATTATCTGCAGGCTGACTTTGCTAATTACTAGTGGAAAGAAAACAAAAGTAGAAAACAGTTCCTATCCATAGGCAATTTCTGTTTCTCAAAACTTGGTATTGTATGTCTTTTTCAGTTTAGCCATCCTGTTAAACATTTGTGTCACATTGTAGTTTAAATTTTTGTTTGGTGTAACTAATGACAGCAAACACTTTTCATGTGTTTATTGCCATTTGAATATGTTCTTTTGTAAAATGTCTGTTTCAGACTTTTTCCTACTGAATATTTTAACTTACTGATTTCCATCATTTTGCATATTCTGGATATGATAAATAATTCAAACATCTTTATATACCCTGTGGTTTGCCTTTTCACTCTGTTAAGAGTATCTTTTGCTAACAAGTTCATTAAAAACATAGGTTCTTAAGTTTAATGTAGTCCAAATTGTGTTCCCTACTTGTTTAGTTGTCTTTCTGTCCTATGTTTTAAAAATAACTCCCAAACACAGTCAGTGTTTCCTTTCAATAACGTTACTGTTTTACCTTTTACTTTTAGATCTATACTCCTGTAAAATTGATTCCCATGTATGTTATAAAGAAAGGGCTAAAGTTCCCTCCATATGTTTATTGAGTTGAACCAACAAAATTTATTAAAAATATTCTCCTTGCCTCTACAACATTACACTGTTGGATTTGTAATAACTCAAGTGTCTGTATGAGTGTCTTTCTACACCATCCTTTCTGTAATACTCTTGTTAAGAACACATAACTTCAAGCAAATAATGAGAAAGCATCAAACAAAAATTAAAGAACAGTCTACAAAATAACTAACCAGTATATTTCAAAAGTGTCACAAAAAAAAAAAAAAAAGGGAAGACTCAGTAGCTATCACAAATTGAGGGAAACTAAGGAAGGAGAGTCGACTGAACTGAACTGAACTGAACTGAAGGAAGGAGACATAACTAAATGCAGTGGGGGAGCCCGAATTGGATCTGGAAACAGAAATGATGTTAGTAGAAAAGGCTGTGCTGTGCTGTGCTCAGTCACTTCAGTTGTGTCCGACTCTTTGTGACCCCATGGACTGTAGCCCACCAGGCTCCTCTGTCCATGGGATTCTCCAGGCAAGAATACTGGAGAGGGTTGCCATGCCCTCCTCCAGGGGATCTTTCCAACATCTCCTGCATCTCCAGCATTTCAGGTGGATTCTTTACCCCACCAGAAGACTGTTGCAATCTAAGTTAAGTTTGTATTTAAATGATAATATTGTGCTGGTTTTAATTTTTTACTGTCAGAAGTTTGGAAACCCATTTTTCCCCTTTTCAGGGAAAGGAACATGTGCAGATTATAGCAGGAGGTCTAAGCCTGCAGCATAACTTTAATGTTTTGTAGTTTATGTGATTTTTTTTCTGGAGGACACATCTTCTACACACCTCAGGTATTATAAAATATCTGGAGAACTCATCTGAGTGTCTTTTATCCTCTTCCAGTTTTTGTTGTTCAGTCACCCCATGACCTGCAGCATCCCTGTCCTTCACCATCTCCCAGAGCTTGCTCAGACTCATGTACATTGAGTTGGTGACGCCATGCATCTATTTTGTCCTCTGTCGTCCCCTTCTCCTCCTGCCTGCAGTCTTTTCCACCACCAGGGTCTTTTCCAGTGAGTTGGCTCTGCATCAAATGGCAAAAGTATTGGAGTTTCAGCCTCAACATCAGTCCCTCCAGTGAATGTTCAGGATTGATTTCCTTTAGAATTGACTTCCAGTTTTATTGAGATGTAATTGACATATGGCACTGTGTAGATTTCAGATGTACAGCATAATGATTTGACGTGTATACATTATGAAATGATTACCATAATAGGTTTAGTGAGCATCCATAACTTATCATATAGCTATAGTGTTACAGAAATATAAAAAGAAATATTTTTCCTGTGAGAAGAACTCAGGATTTTCTATCTTAGCAACTTTCAAATATAATATACATCAATGTTAATTTTATTTATCATGTTGTTACATTATATCCCTAATACTTATTTATCTTATAACTGAAAGTTTAAACCTTTTGAGTACTTTCAAACAATTATCCTTCTCCAAACCCCCACCATTGGTAACAAAATGTCTGATCTTTAATTTTATGAGTTTGCTTGTTTTTGAAGTATAATTGAACTACATTGCTATATTGGTTACTGGTACAGAACACAGTATTTCAACATTTTTATACATTTCAAAATGATCAGCATGGTAAGTCTAGTTGTCATCTATCACCAACAAAGATATTACATAAATATTGACTGTATTCCCCATAATGTGCAGTTCATACCTGTAAATCATTTACTTTGTAACCAAAAGTTTGTACTTCTTAATCTCCCTCACCCATGTCTTTCCTCCTCCAATCCCTTTCCTCTCTGGCAACTACATGTTTACTCTGTTTCTGTAAGTCTCTCTTTTATATTTTCTGGTTTTGTTTTTAGATTCCACCTGAAAGTGAAATCATACAGTGTTTCTCTTATTCTGCTTGACTTATTTCATTTACCATAGTACCCTGTAGGTTCACCCATCTTGTCCCAAATGGCAAGATTTCATTCTAGCTTATGGCTGAGTAGTATTACATGGAGAAGGCAATGGCACCCCACTCCAGTACTCTTGCCTGGAAAATCCCATGGATGGAGGAGCCTGGTAGGCTGCAGTCTGTGGGGTCGCTAAGGGTCGGACACGACTGAGCGACTTCACTTTCAATTTTCACTTTCACACATTGGAGAAGGAAATGGCAACCCACTCCAGTGTTCTTGCCTGGAGAATCCCAGGGACGGGGGAGCCTGGTGGGCTGCCGTCTATGGGGTCGCACAGAGTCGGACATGACTGAAGTGACTTAGCAGTAGCAGCAGCAGTATTACATGGTGTATATATACCACATCTTCTTTATCCATTCATCTATTGAGGGGCATTGAGGTTGTTTCCATATCTTAGCTTTGGTAAACAATGCTGCAGTGAACATAGGGATGCATATATCTTTTTGAATTAGTATTTTCATTTCCTTAATATAAATACCCAGGATTTGAATTGCTGGATTGTGTAGTAGTTCTGTTTTTATTTTATGGGGGAACCTCCAAGCACTATGTTTCCCATAGTGCTTGCACCAATTTACATTCCCACTCAAAGTGTATAGTTCCCTTTTCTCCACATCTTTGTAAGCACTTGTTATTTATTGTCCTTTTGCTAATAGCCATTCTGACAGATGTGAGATGATACCTTATTGTGGTTTTGATTTACGTATCCCTGATGGTTAGTGATAGCAGCTTTTCATGTGCCTGTTAGCTATCTGTGTGTATTTTTGAAAAGTTATATATTCAGATCCTTTATCAATTTTTAGTTGGGTTATTTATTTTTTTTATGTTGAGTTGTATCTGTTCTTTATATATTTTGGATATTAACTCCTTATCAGATACATCATTTGCCACCTTTTCCCATTCAGTAGACAGCCTTTTTGTTTTCTTGATGGTTTCTTTCATTGTACAAAAGCATTTTCATTTTATGTAGTCTCATTTGTTTATTTCTATTTTTGTTTTCCTCCATTGAGGAGAGATATCCAAACAGTGTTACTAAGGCCAGTGACAAACAGCATATTAACTGTGTTCCCTTCTAGACGTTACATGGTTTCAGGTCTGACATTTAAGTCATTAATCCATTCTGAGTTTACTCTTGTATATGGTGTGAAAAAGCAATCCACTTTCATTTTTTGCATGCAGCTGTCCCAATTTTCCAGAAAGCCTTGCCAGGTATACTATTCTTGATTGTAGGTTTTCTGTTTCATCACTTTAAATAGATAGTCCCACTCTGTCTGGTCTTCAGTTTATCTGCTGAAAAGTCAGCTGATAGCCTAATGGGAATTTGGTAGCTTGTGCTTTTCCCCTTTCTGCTTTTAAAGTTCTCTGTTTATCTTTAATTTTTGACATTTTAATTACACTGTGTCTTTGTCTGGGCCTTTTTGGGTCGATCCTCTTTGGGAATCTGTGCTTCCTGGGCCTGGATGTCTGTTTCCTGTTCCAGGTTAGTGAAGTTTTCAGCTATTCAGTTCAGTTCAGTCGCTCAATCGTGTCCGACTCTTTGCGACACCATGAATCACAGCATGCCAGGCCTCCCTGTCCATCACCAACTCCCAGAGTTCACTCAAACTCATGTCCATCGAGTCGATGATGCCATCCAGCCATCTCATTCTCTGTCGTCCCCTTCTCCTCCCACCCCCAATCCCTCCCAGCATCAGACTCTTTTCCAGTGAGTCAACTCTTCGCATGAGGTGGCCAAAGTATTGGAGTTTCAGCTTTAGCATCAGTCCTTCCAATGAACACCCAGGATTGATCTCCTTTAGAATGGACTGGTTGGGTCTCCTTGCAGTCCTATCACTTCTCCTCAAATGTTCTCTATCCCTTTCTCTTCTGGGACTTCTGTAATGATAATGTTAGTGTGCTTAATATTGTTCTAGAGGTCTCTTAAACTGTCTTCTTTTTTATAATTTTTTTTTTCTGTTCAGTAAGTGATTTCCTCTACTCTGTCTCCAAGTTTGCTGCTTTATCTGTATCATCTAATCTACTGTTGATTCATCCTAGTTTATTTTTGGCTTCAGTTATTATATTATTCAGCCATTTGGCTCTTGATATTTTCCAATTTCGTTAAAAGCTTCTAACTTCTTACTCTGTTCATCCATTCTTCTCTGTAGTTCTTTGAGCATCTTTATGATCATTACCTTATGTGTTTAATCAGGTAGATTGCTTATCTCCATGTCACGTAATTCTCCTTTTGGGATTTTATCTCATCCTTTCATTTCAAACATATTCCTCCATCACTTCATTTTGTGTAATTCACTATTTTTATTTCTGTATACTAGAAATAAATAAGGGAGTCATGGTCTTGGTGGTAGCCTACTGTTCGATGGCGCTGAATCATGTGTGGTAGCTGTCTACAGAACCCCAGGGGATCCTGGAACTAGTGTGTGCCCACTGGTATGCAGAGCTGGGTCCTGAGTTGGTTTGCTCTGAGACCAGGGTCCTAGAGCTAGTGTTGGCCTGCTGGTGGGCAAGACCATGGACTGTGGGTGTCTGAGGGTTGTTATTGGCCCACTGGTGAGTGAGTTGGATCTCAGAACACCTGGCTAAAGGAGCCAAAGTGTCCTGGAGCTGGTGTTGCCCTGTTATTAGCACGATGAGGGCTCAGGGTGATCCCAGCCTGCTGGTGGACAGTTCAGTTTTAGACACAGCTGATTGTAGGTTTGTGGTGATCCCCAGGGCTGGTGTTGGCCTGCTGTTGTATGGGGCTTGGGCCGTGATATTCCAGGTCTGGATCTGCCCACTAGTGGATGAGGCCAGGTCCTGGAACTTGTGCCTGTCTGCTAGTGAGTAGGGCTGACTCCATCACCTGGGTGTAGGACCCCAGGGCTAGTGCAGACCCACTGGTGGATGGGGCTGGATCCTAGTCTCTCCAGTAGGCAGGGGTAGGCTGTGGGTTGCCTAGAGGCCCAGGTGTCTTATGGTAGCCAGCTCGTTGGAAGGTGGATCTTTGTCCCCACCAAGCTAGCTGGGTGTCCCAGAACTGGTGCTGAGCAGGTGGTGGGCAGGATGAAATTCCAGAACTATTAAGCTAGAGGGGGGATTCTAGAGTAGTGTTTGCCAGCCCCAGGGTCCTCATGGTGGGATGAGCTCCCCATAATGGCTGCCAGCAACTATCATCCCAGTGTGTTTCATTGTTTCCTGCATCTCCGTGAGGCGTTCCAAGATCATCAAATGGATCTGATCCAGGATTCTTTCAAATTACTGCTTATGCTCTGGATCCTGGAGCATGTGAAACTTTGTGTGTGTTCTTTAAGTAGAGTCTCTGTTTCCCATAGCTTTCTGGCTCTCCCAAAAGTAAGCCCCACTGGCCTTGAAAGCCAAGCCTTGTGGGGGCTTGTCAGCCCAGAGTAGGACTACCAAGCTAGGGAGCCCAGTGTGGGCCTTGGATCCCTCGCTCCATGAGGAGAACCTCTACAATCATGCTTGTCCTCCACTTTGCGGATCACCTACTGCAGAATTATGGGTCTTTACTATTAATATATTGCATCTCAACCCCTCCTTCCTATCTTCTTGTGATTCTTACCTTATATCTTTAGTTGTAGATCATCTTTATGCTAGTTTTTGGATCATTCTTACTGATCGTTGCTCCATAATAGTTAATTTGGGTGTTCTCATGGGAGGTGATGAGCTCAGGCTTTTCCTATTCTGCCATCTTTGCAACTCCCTCATGAGTCTTTTATCTTTTTTCATTAATCTTCCTCTTTTAATCTGCACATTTGTGTTTTCCTTCACTTTTTGGAAATTGTATCTCTATACTTATTTAACACTTGATTCACCTCTGACTTTCTTTTCTGTCCTTTTTGAATGTGTAGTTGTTTGCATTCCAGGATTGAGTCTCAGTTTGTTTTCTTGAATAATTGTGTCTTTGCATGATTTGTTCATTTACTCAACACATATTTATTAATTTATTATTAAATGTAGTTGATATGTACTTGTTATATTAATTACTGGTGTACAGTGTAGTGAGGCACAATTTTCAAGGGTTATACTCCATCTGTAATTATTATAAAATGTTTGCTATATTCTCTATGTTGTGTAATATATTCTTGTAACTTATTTTACACCTAAAAGTTGTACTTCTTAATCCCCTCCCTCTATATTGTCCTACCCTCCTTTCCTTTCCCCACTGGTAACCACTAGTTTTCAACACATAGTTATTAAATGTCTTCAGTTTTAAGGCCTTGTTTTAGGAATTGGGAACATGGTAATAAGCAAAACAGATAAAAATGCCTACGCTTGTGAAAATGATCTTCTAACATTCTTGCACTGTGTTTTCTATGAATTAATCTTCTTAATGAGTTTAATTTTTTGTTAGTAACTTGTTCTTATTTCTTGATCTTCCCTTTCCTTTACATTCTATTGTTCTTAATTACTGAAGTATGTCCTAGAATCCTCTGTCTCCTGAGTAATCTGTTTTCCCTTTATAGTTATTTTTCTTCCTGTTTTTATTTCTCATAAATTATTCTCTTCCTCTCCATTGATCTTGATTATCTGTTCACATTATTGATAAAATATAGCATAGTTATTCTTGAAAGCAGATATGATTTCCTCTCTTGCTATTGTGTGGCTAGAGTTAAGTCCATGGCAGACTTCTCCTTTGGAAAGTTACCTTAAGGGTACATATGCCTGGAGCGCAGTTTGAGACTCAGCACTTTCTGAATTGCAGAGTGAGGAAAGATTTTCTCTGGAAACATACCAGTATCCATATTAGAAGCCATTAAAATAGAGTCCTCAGGCTTTCCATCTGAAGATAAAAGTGAATCTACAAGAGTCTGGTAATAAGGGCATGGAGATAGGGGGAGGAAAGATGTGGCAACTGATTTATATAACTGTCATGCAGAAAGACTTCCACTAATGACGTTTGTTCCTCTTCTCACTCTTGAAACCATGCTCATAACTAGGATTCTACTTGAAATAGTTTCCATCACCCCTAACATAGGCTCTGGCTTCATTGCTCAGATTTGCCTGTAAACCAACTTTAATTCACTTGTCTTCTTCCACAAATATATTAAAATTACTTCAATGATAATTTTCTCTTAATCCTCTTGCTATTATAAGCTAATTTTCTCTGTTTTTCTATTTCCATAAAGTGTTTTCAAGAGGGGCACAGAAGAGTGGAGAAGAGTATTTGTGCATTTTAAATCCATTCCCCAGCTTGCATGTGTATGTATTATGTTCAATATACTAGAAGTCAAACAATAAATAGTGTAACTGTATCAGGTATAGTTCCATTGTGAAAACCAACATATATAGAACTCTGATGCAAAGACTAATATGAAAATATAAAACATTAAGGAAATGAATCATATAAATCAAATATGAATTCTAAACAGTAAAACATGGAGGTGAGAAGGTGAGGTTTTAACTTTCTTTTTTTAAGATAGGCTATGTATGTCTTACCAACATATGTGTTCCAGCAGAGTATTGAGCTGGTTACAGAGTGCCACACACTTATCATAAGGCAACTCAAATCCCTTGTTAAGTCATCTATAAACAGATGTCACTGGAAACATGGACCAGGAAGTTACAAACAGTCATTAGAAGTTGTTATGTTAAGTGCCTTTAGAATGATGAATATCTACCACTTAATAATTAGGTAATTCAGATGGCAGACGATTTTCATTTAAGAGTAATTAATTTGATAAGATAAATGAGGAGGCTTATGAAAATCCAACCAGGGATGGATCTCAGAGCAAAACACACACACACAAATAATAAATAATAAATGAATGGATCTCATACTTAAAAATATATGCATAATATATGGAATTCAGAATGACATCATTCATTAAGGGGAATTTTTTCTTCAACAACTTCTAATGACTGTAACAACATCTCAAGATCAACACAAAGACCTTGTATCATATGTTAGCATGGTTTGTGCCATACGTATCTAATATATCATTTGTGCCCAACACAAAGATCTGGGCAGCATCAAGAGAAATCAAGCACAAATATTCCTAAGCTGGCACCAACTTTCACTCATTTATCCCCTTCAACAAGCTGACAGGCAAAAGAGAAAAGGAATAGAAATAGAATAGGTGATAAAAACTTCCTGGTCCATGTTTCCAGTGACATCTGTTTATAGATGACTTAACAAGGGATTTGAGTTGCCTTATGATAAGTGTATAGCACTCTATAGTTTTAGGACTTAATATTATATTCTCTGTAAGATTTAAGTAAAACTCTGAGGTAAATTTAAATAGATCCATTGTAGACATGAGGAAGGAAAGTTTAAATAACAACAGGAATCATACCTGAGTTTCTAAAACAAGGAATATTTTTATTAATTGACAATCAAATACATTCCCTGTTAAAGCTATATTTATATGGCATGTTGTAACTTGGCATAAATACATCTCAAATTTATTTTAGTTTCCATCTAAATGTTTGATACAGTTTTTAGATAGCCCTTCTCATCTTGTTCTGCATTAATGAACACGGAAAGCTTTGTATCATATGTTAGCATGGTTTGTGCCATACGTATCTAATAGTCATTAGTAGTGCTCATATATCATTTGTGCCCAACTTAAGCCACTACTTGTGGCTTTAATTCTTTAACTTCCAGATGGGTAGTACTAAACAACTCCCTTCCATAGCTTTCCCCAAGTTATCTGAGGATGCATTTTCTGGCCCTGTTATCTTGCTTGGACTGTCAAGATAGAGTCCTGCTCAAAAAATTAACAGTTTATCAGAGACACAAACCATACCTCCTTTGTGGTGATAGAAACAGTAATATCTGTTCCTGAAATTTTTCTACTGTGAACACTTTTTGTAGTTTTTATTAATAGTATAGGATTCTGGACATTTAATTTAACCCATGTTGGGGATATAGGAACTTTGAGAAAAGTCTTGACATTATATATGTTTTTGCAGCCTGTCCATGTGAAGAAATACCCTTTCAGCTCAGTAAGAAAAGGTAGTCTTTTCCATTTTAATTTTTTAGAAATTTGTCTTTGCTCTCTTCACACCTTTTACTTAACATATGTAAATCAGTTAATAATGTAGACTGTTTATAATTCACTACTTGGTAAAGATCTCATTGTTCAGTTGTCTTTTTGTTAGTTCATCCAGATTGTTTCTCTTTATAGGCAAGATAAAGTTTATGATCATGACTATGTGTGTGTGTGCCTGTGTGCGTGCTTGATTAGTCATGTCTGACTCTTTGTGACCCCCGTGGACTGTATGTGGCCCTCCAGGCTCCTCTGTGCATGGAGTTTTTCAGGCAAGAATACTGGAATGGGTTACCATTTCCAACTCCAGGGGATCTTCCTGACCCAGGGATTGAACTGATGTCTCTTGTGTCTCCTGCTTTGGCAGGCGGAGTCTTTAACACTGTGCTGCCTGGGAAACCCTGCACTCCTAATTATGGCATAGCAAAGTTTTCCTTTTAAGTTTTCCAGTTGGATCTCTGAAAACTATTTTCAGCTAAAGAAAATTCTTAGATTCTGTTTGCTTGTATTCTTTAGACATAATGTTCTATTTTTCTAGCATAGTCTTCTCATCTTGGTAAGATTTGAACCTAAGAATTTGGGTCTAGAAAATTTATCGGTTTTACTCAAGCAGGCTCTCTCCAAATGGCAACAAAAATGGCAGTGGACAGCTCCAGGGAAAAAATGTCTTTTTAGTACTCAGGCTCTCAGAAAGACAGCTAGCTTCCTTCACTCTTTCATGCATCCAGAACACTTCCTGAAAACACTCATTGTCCTTACCTGGGACATGCTGACTTCTGGACTGAACCTATAGGAGTAGGATACTCTCATTGAATCTGTAGTTTCATAATGCCTTTTTTGATGGAGACACAAACTCAGTGATTATCAGTCTAACAAGATGAAAGAGAAGTAGTTCTCATAAGGAAGAACGAGTTTCTCTTACTAGAAAATGGGGGAATGGGTGATGAACAGCCAAAAACATTTGTCTTCTCTGTGCAAACATCTTTCAAGAGGCAAGGAGTAACATCCTCTGTATTTAAGTCTTCTCCCACTGATGCATGTAAAAGTTGGTCATTTGTCCTCCTGAGATGCCTATGAAATATGTTTGATTAAACATTCATCATAGCATAGTTTACCATTTTTCTGCTGCTCTCCTTCCCTCTCTAGACTGTGATTCCTTGAGGACATAGGCCAACTCTTAGCCATTTTTGTATGCTCAGAGTGTTGTAGTGTTTAGGACAAAGTATATCCTAAAATTGTTCCTTATATTAGAACAGGATAAACACAAATTCTTCTGTCGTCCTCTCTTGCACAGAGTTCAAAAGCAGACATGCAAAAACAATCATTTCATCTGTGTAGGAAGAAAAAATCTTTACAGAGATTGATTTAAATGTAATGAGTTTGACTTTAAACAATAGATGATATGAGAACTATTTCTTTATCTTTTGTAGACTAGCTCCTGATAACACAGTACATTATATTCATCAGTGTCCTTTTTGAAAGCTTATATGGAGGTATTTAAAATCTGACAGAGAAAAATTATGCTTCAAATTCATTGCTCTCATGAAATATGCCTCTGTCATTTGTTATATTTTCTACTTCTAAATAGAAATTCAGTATTATTTGCTTCTATTTTGACTATCAAGAAACAGAAAAATAAAATTTAAGCCTAAAGCAGAGACATTAGTTTGCCAACAAAGGTCCATCTAGTCAAGGCTATGGTCTTTCCCGTGGTCATGTATGGATGTGAGAGTTGGACTGTGAAGAAAGCTGATCGCTGAAGAATTGATGTTTTTGAACTGTGGTGCTGGAGAAGACTCTTGAGAGTCCCTTGTACCGCAAGGAGATCCAACCAGTCCATTCTAAGGGAGATCGATCCTGGGTGTTCATTGGAAGGACTGATGCTAAAGCTGAAACTGCAATACTTTGGCCACCTCACACGACGAGTTGACTCACTGGAAAAGACTCTGATTCTGGGAAAGGTTGGGGGCGGGAGGAGAAGGGGATGACCGAGAATGAGATGGCTGGATGGCATCACCGACTCTGTGGACATGAGTTTGAGTGAACTCCGGGAGTTGGTGATGGACAGGGAGGCCTGGCGTGCTGTGATTCATGGGGTCGCGGAGAGTCGGACACGACTGAGCGACTAAACTGAACTGAATTGTTTACCCTGATTTAAGCTATTGGCTTCCCTGATAGCTCAGTTGGTAAAGAATTCACCTGCAATGTAGGAGACCCCAGTTCAATTCCTGGGTCGGGAAGATCCACTGGAGAAAGGATAGGCTACCCACTCCAGTATTCTTGGGCTTCCCTTGTGGCTCAACTGGTAAAGAATCTACCTGCAAAGGGGGGAGACCTGGGTTTGACCCCTGGGTTAAGAAGATCCCCTGGAGAAGGGAAAGGCTACCCACTCCAGTATTCTGCCCTGGAGAATTCCATGGACTATATAGTCCATGGGGTCACAAAGAGTCAGACACTACTGAGCAACTTTCACTCACTCAAGCTATTTTCTAGTATAATTGTTTCTTAATCTGAGTCTCAAATTTATCACAAAAAAATCACCCAAGGAGCTTATCAAAATACATTTCTTTACCCCAGTCCCTGTGATTCTGATACAATCAGTTATTACCTTGCTTGTTTGGACATTAGGTCAATTCAAAAATTGGCAAGTAAATATATGCATGTTTCAACTTCGAGGATATTCATTAAATGTAAAGGTGCACAACACATTTCCAACAGAGGAACAAAAAAGGAATGATTTAAAAAAAAAAGAAAACATGATTCAACCAATCTAAAAGATATCCAGAAAAAAGAGACGAAGAAAATAGACAGCTGCCTTTGGGAGAATGGAAAGAGGTATGTAAAAACGTATGTTGAAAGGTTTCCTCTAGAATATTGAGCTGAGTATTAATCAGTGAATGCATGTAGAGAAACTATCAGAAATTGGAGAAAGAATAACCAGAAAGAAATAAAGATAAAACTGCTTCCATATTGAAATATGAGAAGAGAGGAGTTTAGCTAGTTTTATTAAAGAGAATGGATTAAAAAATTGAAAGCAAAATAATAAGAACTCAAATGTAACAGTGTGTGAGAATGAGAATAATACCGGAAAAATAATTCTAACAAATATTAAGAAATAACTGATAAAATTCAGCCCCCATTCATGATACAAATGTTTGACAAATTAGGTATAGAAATTATATTCTTTACTCTGAAAAAGTGTACTTAGAAACTATTACCAAAGAAATCATCTTAAATGGGACTGTGTTAGAAATATTTCTTTTGAAGGGAAAAATGAATGAAACAATTTTGTAAATTTCTGGCTTCACAGAGTGAAGGAAAACAGGATGTAAATATCTTTCTGAGTACATCTCTTAAAATACCTTCAGAGTTGTGTTAACATGCTTTATGTTTTTTAAAGTATTATTGTATCAAAAGATATGAGAAAAATATATATATATACAAATAGGAACAAATGACTCTACATATATATCAAAAGCATAATATAACCACATCTTAAGCAAGATTTGGTAAATTTTGTTGGTTTGTTGCATATGTGTATGTCTGACATATATGGGTGTACAGAAGACTTAACAGAAAAACTTCTGGATCTCATAAGTGATTTTAGCTATGTTGTAGGATACACAGTTAATATGCGATAGTTATTTACTTTCTTATATACCAGCAACATTACTTTGCCAACCAAGGTCCATCTAGTCAAGGCTATGGTTTTTCCAGTGGTCATGTATGGATGTGAGAGTTGGACTGTGAAGAAGGCTGATCGCTGAAGAATTGATGCTTTTGAACTGTGGTGCTGGAGAAGACTCTTGAGAGTCCCTTGGACTGCAAGGAGATCCAACCAGTCCATTCTAAAGGAGATCAATCCTGGGTGTTCATGGGAAGGACTGATGCTAAAGCTGAAACTGCAATACTTTGGCCACCTCATGCGATGAGTTGACTCAGTGGAAAAGACTCTGATGCTAGGAGGGATTGGGGGTGGGAGGAAACGGGGACGACAGAGAATGAGATGGCTGGATGGCATCACCAACTCAATGGACATGAGTTTGAGTGAACTCCAGGAGTTGGTGATGGACAGGGAGGCCTGGCGTGCTATGATTCATGGGGTCGCAAAGAGTTGGACATGACTGAGTGACTGAACTGAACTGAAATGATACGAGCAACAAAGATATGGAATATAAAATTAAAACACAGTACCATTTAAATTAGCATTTCTTCAAAATGAGAGTATTCATTTTGGAGAAGTATTTTTATATAAATACTTCTTTTAAGTATACCAAAATATTCAGATATAAATCTAGCTTTTTTTGCTAGATATGGAAGAGGAAAACTGTAAAACTTATAACATCAAAGAAGAACTAAGTGAAGAAATATTCCATATTCATGGATAAGAAGACTCAGTATTGTCAAGATGTCAGTTCTTCCCTACTTGACAGATAGATTCAATGCAATCTCTGCAAAACCCCTGCAAGTTATTCTATGGATGTTGACAAGCTGATTTCTAAAGTTTTTATAGAGAGGAAAAGACCACAAATAACCAACACAATATTGAAGAAGAACAAAGTTGGAGGATTGACACACCCAACTTTAAGACATATTGTAAAGCTACAATAGTCAAGACAGTGTGGCACTGGTTTTAAAAAAACACAGATCAGTGGAGCAGAATAGTTACTCTTATAGAAACTGATTCAGGCAAGGATCATCAGTAGCTGTTAAATAACTAAATGAAAATTTATGGGCAACAATATAATAAAAAGTCTCAAAATATCTTCCAACTTTTCACTTATAAACTATTAAGGGGAGAGATATATTTTGTAATGGAAAAATCTGACTGATAATACCTTAACCAAGAAATGCAAGTTAACATAATCAACATGACTGATATCAAATGCCTACTAACATGATGCACAATTTCTGTCCTTCATTGAGCCGATCTTTGCATGAAATGTTCCCTTGGAACCTCTAATTTTCTTGAAGAGATCTCTTGTTTTTCCTATTCTGTTGTTTTCCTCTATTTCTTTGCATTGATCGCTGAGGAAGGCTTTCTTATCTCTCCTTGCTATTCTTTGGAACTCTGCATTCAGATGCTTATATCTTTCCTTTTCTCCTTTGCTTTTCGTTACATGTTAGGTATGGACCTAACAGAAGCAGAAGATATTAAGAAGAGGTGGCAAGAATACACAGAAGAAGTGTACAAAAAAGATCTTCACGACCAAGATAGTCACGATAACGTGATCACTGACCTAAAGCCAGACATCTTGGAATATGAAGTCAAGTGGGCCTTAGAAAGCATCACTAGGAACAAAGCTAGTGGAGGTGATGGAATTCCAGTTGAGCTATTTCGAGTCTTGAAAGATGATGCTGTGAATGTGCTGCACTCAATATGCCAGCAATTTTGGAAAACTCAATAGTGGCCACAGGACTGGAAGAGGTCAGTCTTCATTCCAATCCCAAAGAAAGGCAATGCCAAAGAATGCTCAAACTACTGCACAATTTCACTCATCTCACACGCTAGTAAAGTCATGCTCAAAATTAGAGTTGGACTGTGAAGAAAGCTGATCGCCGAAGAATTGATGCTTTTGAACTGTGGTGTTGGAGAAGACTCTTGAGAGTCCCTTGGACTGCAAGGAGATCCAACCAGTCCATTCTAAAGGAGATCAATCCTGGGTGTTCATTGGAAGGACTGATGCTAAAGCTGAAACTGCAATACTTTGGCCACCTCATGCAACGAGTTGACTCACTGGAAAAGACTCTGATGCTGGGAAAGGTTGGGGATGGGAGGAGAAGGGGACGACAGAGAATGAGATGGCTGGATGGCATCACTGACTCTGTAGACATGAGTTTGAGTGAACTCCGGGAGTTGGTGATGGACAGGGAGGCCTGGCGTGCTGTGACTCATGGGGTCGCGGAGAGTCGGACACAACTGAGCGACTGAACTGAACTGAACTGAACATGATGCACTGTGAAAGTCACAATATTACTTATGTAGAATTTCTTTCAACATAAATTAGAGGACATTGTAAAACAAAATAGAAACTTTATCCTATAAACCTTTAAAATATCAGTATTGTAAAAGACAAGGATAAAGGTAGTATTCTAGATTTTAGAAGACTAAAGAGATGAACCAAGCAGTCCATTCTAAAGGAGATCAGTCCTGGGTGTTCACTGGAAGGACTGATGCTAAAGCTGAAACTCCAATACTTTGGCCACCTCATGCGAAGAGTTGACTCACTGGAAAAGACTCTGATGCTGGGAGGGATTGGGGGCAGGAGGAGAAGGGGACAACAGAGAATGAGATGGCTAGATGGCATCACCAACTCGATGGACATGAGTCTGAGTGAACTTCAGGAGTTGGTGATAGACAGGGAGGCCTGGCATGCTGTGATTCATGCGGTCGCAAATTGTTGGACACGACTGAACAACTGAACTGAACTGAACTGAAAGAGATGAAAGAAGACTTCCCTGGTGGCTCAGACGGTAAAAGCGTTTGCCTACAATGCAGGAGACCCAAGCTCAGTCCCTGGGTTGGGAAGATCCTCTGGAGAAGAAAATGGCAACCCACTCCAGTACTCTTGCCTGGAAAATCCCACAGATGGAGAAGCCTGGTAGGCTACAATCCATGGGATGCCAAAGAGTTGGACACAACTGAGCGACTTCCCTTTCTTTCACTTTCAAAGAGATGAAAATCACATTGTATGTGTTCCCTTGTACTGGATCTTAAGAAAAAATTTTATAAAGAACTGTACAGTAACAATGGAGAAATTTTTAGTATGTATTATATATTATAGTATTATAACTATTGTTGAATTTTCTCAATATGATTAATTATTTTGGTTATTTCTTAGAAATATTTAAGAGTGAGAAGTCATGACATCTTAAACTTATTCTCAAATGGTTTGGCAAAAAAATATTTAAGATTGAAAACTATACTTACACATTCTTCAGATTTTATGTTTGAATTTTTTCAAACATAGGTTCTTAATAATAGTTTAAAATATAACTAACAAAAGGAGGATCACCCCATTGCCATACCTGTGTATTGTTTTTCTCATGGTCTTATCAAGTATAGTAAGATGGTTTAAAACATCAAAGTGTTAGAAATCAGAAGAATATAAAATTCTCATCATTTTCAGATGACATGATTATCTACATTAAATATTAGCAATGATATATAGAAAAGTACTATATTTTAGTAGTCTTAAATATTACACTTCTATGTATCAGCAGCAATTCAAAAATATAATTTTTTAAAAGCATCATTTATAATGGCAACAAAGTCACAAAATACCTAAGGTCAAATTTAACAACTATGTGTAAGACCAATATACATAAAATTGTAAAATTTCCTAGGAAGGGACTATAAGTGCTAAAGAAAAACAGAGAGATATCATGTGTTCATGGATGGGGACACTTGTAAAGATATCAGTTTTTCCTAATTTGATCTATTCAGTAAAAGTATTTCCAGTAAAAAGCATATGAGCTTTCTTTTTTTTTTTTTTCCTCTTGGAACTTGAGAGAACCGTTTTAATGATTACATGGAAATGTTAAACAGCCAGTACTAGGAAAAAACATTCCTGATAAAATAAGAGAGAATGGAGAAGGACAAGACGAACAAGAGAATGAGGCAAAAATTTACCTATTATATATCAGGACTTATTGAGATATAGTAAGTTTGACACTTGACAGAGTTTGCATGACTGATCAGTGGAGAATGGAGGAAAGCATTCAGTAAACAAAGGTTGAAAAAATGACTTTCTACTTGGAAAAGGGGAAATTGGATCCCATCCTCACATCATGCACAAAATCAAATCCAGATGGAATATACAATTTAAAAGAAAAAAGAAAACACTTTAGAAGTTGTTAGAATATATAGTTGAATATCTTTCTGACTTTGAGGTAGAAAATAGTATTTTAAGCAGGACACTAAAAAGCAATAATTCTAAAAATATTTAACCAGTTTAACTATATTTAAGTTAAAATACTCTGTTTATGAAAAATACCATAAGTAATGTATAAAGGAAACTTCATACTATAATGTTTTTAACAAATATGATCAACAAAGGATGAGTAACAGAAATGAACATAGAAGACAGTCAGGCATGCCCTACCACTGGCCTTCTGGGAAGTGCCCCCTAGCCTGGCCCAAGTCTGGACAGGGGCTCCCAATCCGCTGGAGAACCCGTGGCTCTACTACAATTACAACCCACATGCTGCACCAAGCCTGTTTGGCTTCCACTGCCTCAGCTAGATCCTGAATGTCATATATGTGTCCATTTGTTAAGTTTGAGGAAAGGGAACTTGGGGTGACCAATGTTTTCTAGAAGAGAGCATTTAGACTCACAGATAAGATGCTAAACATATTAGCAAAGTGATTTTGATTGTTTGTTGAAGACCTTGCAAGCAAACATTACATGTTTAAGCACTCATCATTCTTCAGATGCCTTACTGCCAAGATTACATGAAGACTGACTGGCCGACGTCATCATCTTTTTCGAACTGAGACTCTTTTAGAGGTAACATGAATGGTATCACACCCTTTTGAAAACATAAACACTTCTGAGCCCTTTTTTAGTATCTAAGTCAACTTGAAATCTTCAAACGGAAATCCATCCCCCATTTGCTCTTTGTGACTGCCAAGATGTCCAGCAAAAGATAATCCAGGGCACATGGTGAGGCTTCTTCCATATATGCGTGTTTATGTAAAAACATGTACAGATAGTTCCCAACTTGCTATGCTCAGTCACTTCAGTCATGTCCGGCTCTTTGTGACCCATGGACAGTAGCCCACCAAGCACCTCTGACCATGGGGTTCTCCAGGCAATGATGCTGGACTGGGTTGCCATGCCCTCTTCCAGAGGATCTTCCCAACTCAGGAATCAAACCCATATCTCCGGCATCTCCTGCATTGCAGGCAGTTTCTTTACCCACTGAGCCACCTGGGAAGCCCTTTAGCACACTAAGACCCCCTAAACTTTGTTCCCATTAACTCATGGTATCAGAATGTGGAGAAGCAAACTTACAGATTTGTCTCCTGACTGCCTTCGTAAAGCATGTAACTGGTCTGTTATCAACTGCACACAGGCCTCCTGAATGCGTGGTTTCTCCAGTTCTGCAGAACTCCTTGAACTGCTGCTGTTCATGAACAATAAGCAATAAACGAGGGCACCAGTATAAAGACATATGCCAATTGAATAGTGTCAGAGCAGCATTTCATATACTCCCATCAAGCACAGAATATGAAGTAAACAAAGACCAGAACCAGGAGAAATCCATGTCCTAGAGCAGGGCTGGTAGGCATTGTAAGTCCCCAACTTACAGTGCTTCAATTTAAAATATTTTGACTTTATGATAGTGTGAAAGAAATACACATTCATTAGACATTGCTTTAATTTCCAAATTTTGTTCTTTTGTTGGCTAGTGATATGTGGTATGAGGAAGTACCAACAATCTGAAACTCCTAGTCAGTCACATGATCATGAGAGTAAACAGCTGATACGCTTATAACCATTCTGTTCCCATACAATATTCTATTTTTCACGTTCAGTTTGCTATTTAATAAGCTACATGAGATTCAATACTTTATTATGAAATAGGCTTTGTGTTAGATGATTTAACCCAACTGTAGGCTAATTCAGGTGTTCTGAGTATTTAAGGTAGGCTTGGCTAAGCTATGATGTGTGGTAGCTTAGGTGTATTAAATGCATTTTCAGCATGGTATTTTCAAGTTACAGTGGGTTCGTTGGGATGTAACCCTATGGTAAGGCAAGGAAGAGCTGTCTCGGGGTGCGGGATGTATTTTAAAACTTAAGTTTCATATAGTAACAGCTGCCAAAACAGTAAAATTTAAGTATGCAGAAGGATCTCCGAAGACTTTTCCAAAGACAAAAAGTGGTGGTGCGGGGGCGGGGAGTCATATCTATAAGCTGAATGATATAATAATCAAGGTCATGGAGCTAAGGAGGTGCTCTGTAAACTGATGTGGGCCAGATAGATGAAACAGATATTCATATTGTGAGAAGAACCCTGCTCCCAGACTTGGCTCAGTCCTAAAGTATTTATCTACCTGTGTCAAGTTTCAAAGACTCCTAGGACCTCTATTTTTGCATCTGTTAATTGACCGAGATCAACTGGACAGAATATAGTTGATTTCTGCTTCAGATACTCAGTGTGCTCAGTTCAGTTCAGTTCAAGGTAGCTTTAACTCCCTCTGGGTAAATGAGGGAATGACAGTGAACAATTTTCCAAGTTATGTGGCAAATATATTGTTATGAGTATTGCTCTATTGGAAATTTAGTTTTATTTGTATTAAAATAATAATCATCATTTTCTGCTCCCCTGATGTGTTGTTTAATAAGCCTGTTACATCATGTTACAGTACCTCATCTTTATCTTTACTGACCGGCATTTTACATATGAAGAAATCAAAATTAAGGAACATTAAAGCAAGTCAACCAAAGTTAACTTTTTTTTCTGGTTTTATTAGATTTATTAGTGGTAGGTCTATGTGAATATGTAGAAAAAGCTTTTGTAGTGGGTGAACAAAAACACGCTCCATTATAGAACTAAAATTTTGACAATAGAAAAAAAAATTCTAAATGAGAGTTTGCAGTATTTTTTTAAGAAATGAAAGTTTCTTTGAGTCCAGTGGAAATTTTTAAGTGTGCTCAGTCACTGCCTGTGGAAAAAACTAATTAAATACTGTTTGGGGGGGAGGGGAAAGGAATATAAAATTCCTACAGAAAAAGCTTTTTTTTAAATGGACAAAATACACAAATCAGCCATTTCATAGGAGAAACATATGTATAATCAAGGCAGAAAAAGATGTTCAATGTCACTAGCAGTAATGGAAATGTGAATAGAAGCACAATGTGATACCATTTTGCACTCATGAAAATAGTATTGAGAAGTATGAACAGTAATAATGTTTTGGGAAAATTTGAATTACCAGTCTTTCTTTTAAATTACTATTAGAGTATAAATTGATAAAATTCTTTGGAAAGCAAGTTTGGTCTTTTCTTGTAAAATTCAATATCTATATATTCTCTGACTTAGCAATTTCACTTTCATGTATATATGAGAAAGAAACTCACACATGTATATTCCAGGAGACATGGAGAAGAAAGTTCAGAGCAACACTGTAAAAGCAAAAACCTAGAAATAATTCAAATGCCTATCAATAGAAGAATTGATAAATGATAATATATTCACACAATGGCGTGTTGTGCAACAGCAAGAATGAGTTAACTGTATATGCACAATATGGATAAATCTTAGGAATTTCTACACATTGTAATGTTTTCTGATATAGTCCATTCTTTGGCATAATGAATACACTGAAATAAAGCATACTTAATATTTTAGACATCTAGAGTTTTTATATATAGGTGTTTTTAGTTGACAGAAAATAACATTATGGTTGGTTATTGTGCCTTGTAAGGTTGGTAAAGCTAGAATGTCACAGAACATAGACTTCTTAGGAAAACAAAAACAAATACCAAGGCGATACAACTTAAGCAAAATAAACCACAGCATTCACTTGAGGAGTGAATCTTAGCAGAAAATAGTCATTTTTAAGACATGTTTTTTTACATATATGTGATATATTAAATTTTATCTTCCCTTTAGGACCTTATTTTAGGAAACATTTGTAAATTAAAATAGCATATTCCTATTTGGTTTTTATGCAAAGAAATCTAGTCAACATAGTCATAAGTTAAGTAATATAATCAGAATATTTTTCAATTTCAGTTAACCCTTTCAAATGCCTTGCAAAATATGAGTAGGGAAATTAAAATATCTTTTCTTGAACTAAAAATTGCTTATCCCAGTGGTTTTCAAAGTTCAGTGTACCTCAGAATGAACTGCAAGGCTTATGAAAACACAAACCCCTGGGCCCCCATCCCAGAATTTATGATTCAGTAGCTCTGGAATGGGACCTGTGTATTTTCATTTTTAGCAAATTCCCGGGTGCTGCTGATGCTTGGGCTAGGGGACCAAATTTTAAGAACCAGCATCTATAAGTTTTTGGAGTCACATACCACTCGACTGTTTTCCTGGAGTCAGTGAGCTGTAGAAGTCATATGTTGCACTGCCATGCAGCCTGAGTCCTGCCCACTGGTGTGCTCAGGCTGTGAGGTCCACACTATCAGCATCTACACACACAAAAAAGAAGTTGGGTCCAGTAGTCTCTAAGGAAATTTCAGTTCTAAAACTTTATGAGCCTACTCTCTTTCAGAAAGTCAGCGAATTTTCTTTTTTCTTGATATTTGTTGTTATGTCATTGCCAATATGAGTTTATAGAAACTTTGGTAGCAGGTAATAAAACTTGTGAAAATCAGTGTCCAGGAGAAAATTTCACATTGCAAATTCTATTGTTTTCCCATAAAGTCTTGGTCAAAATAAGTGGTAGATATTTGCAAAAATACACTTAGACATTTGTTAAAGGCCAACTTTAAATTTTTAGGGGTCATCATACCTCATTATGATATGGGAAGGAGTTCACCCTGTCTAAAATGTGTCAAGTAACTTTTAGTTTATTTCTAGCATAAGTTTCTCCTGGATGTTGACATAAGTGATACTGAGCCCATGGTCAAGAAATTTTCTAAGTTTCAGAGATGAGCAACTGACTTTCAAAGGCGAATGAGAGTCTCATCAGCTCTTCCACTGAACACGTACTATAGATAACCTGAAGACAGCAGTCTAATGCTAGCTTTTGTAACCTGGCTTCACCCCATTTTCTGTCTGTTAGTGTAAGTGAACCTAAAGGAATGGGTATCTTCTAAGTGGGATAAAGTCACTTTGGAGGGAAAAAAAATGTGCAATTGAAATAATATATGTAGGAAGTTTTTACAAACAGTTTATATTACCTCATAAACATGCTCCCTAAGAATCTATTAACATCTTTATATTTATAGATACCATCAAGAGAAGATGAACAACTAGGTCCCCACATAGGTGTGATAAATGATAACTCGAGCAATGATGAGAATGCAAGCCAGACTTCAGTCATTTATTTCCAGCTTTACTGCTTAGAGGTTTCAGTCAACAATCTTACTAATGTCCCTTAGTGATTAAAATGTCTGCGGGGGACTAAAGATGATTTGAGGCATGAGAGTTCAGAATACTGATTCTTGTTTAACCGTATTTCTTGCTCCTTTCTTATATTTTGTAACAGATTTGACATGGAACATTGTATACGACTCTGATGCCACATGCAGGCACAATTTCAAAATTATTAGAGTAGAAAATATTTTTCCAGTGAGTAGTAATTCTCTCCAGATGAGTAGTGAATTTTTATTTTTTAAAAGACTAATTTATAAGAAAAAACACTGTAAAAACTAGTAAAATTTCCACTCTCAAAAATGCATCAAATTTTTTTGTATATCAGGCTTCCCAAGTTATAAAAGGACACATAATTTTGTGACTTGTTTTTAGGGCTACTAATTGGCCCAGAATAAGCTGCGGGAAATGAAGAGTATATTCAATATCTCTACATATTATCATTTACTCCTGAATCATTTCTTCTCAGGTGAGCAATCTGCTGACTATAGTTTATTTTTTCTTTCAATTGCAGGCCTGACTTCACTAAGCATCAAGAAGAAGAATAAACATACTTCTGACTCCTAGTGTTGTCCATGAAACTAACAGGTTTGGAGTTCACTTCCCTATGTATTTTAACCCATGGTCAGTTTAAACCACACATGGGCATGTGGGCATATGTGTGTATGTGTTTGTACATGTGGGTTTATGTAGATGTATATGCTTGTGTGTGTGTAGTTGTGTTGTATCTATGTATGTATATATGTATGTATGTGTGTCTGTCTTTATAGAAGGGCTAACCTTTCTCTGCAGTAGACTGAGGTAGTATCTGTAGATTTCTGTAGCCTACAGAGGATCTATGGACAGAGGTTCATGACATTGTACAGGAGACAGGGAGAAAGACCATCCCCAAAGAAAATGAAATGCAAAAAAGCAAAATGGCTCTCTGAGGAGGCCTTACAAATAGCTGTGAAAAGAAGGGAAGCAAAAAGCAAAGGAGAAAAGATATACCCATTTGAATGCAGAGTTCCAAAAAACAGCAAAGAGAGATAAGAAAGCCTTCATCAATGATCAGCACAAAGAAATAGAGGAAAAGAATAGAATGGGAAAGACTAAGATCTCTTCAAGAAAATTAGAGATACCAAGGGAACATTTCATGCAAAGATGTGCTCGATAAAGGACAGAAATGGTATGGACCTAACAGAAGCAGAAGATATTAAGAAGAGGTGGCAAGAATACACAGAAGAACTATTCAAAAAAGATCTTCACAAACCAGATAACCATGACGGTGTGATCACTCACCTAGAGCCAGACATCCTGGAATGTGAAGTCAAGTGGCCCTTAGGAAGCATCACTATGAACAAAACTAGTGGTGATGGAATTCCAGTTGAGCTATTTCAAATCCTGAAAAATGATGCTGTGAAAGTGCTGCACTCAATATGCCAGCAAATTTGGAAAACTCAGCAGTGGCCACAGGACTGGAAAAGGTCAGTTTTCATTCCAATCCCCAAGAAAGGCAATGCCAAAGAATGTGCTAACTACTGTGCAATTGCACTCATTTCACATGCTAGTAAAGTAATGCTCAAAATTCTCCAAGCCAGACTTCAGCAGTATGTGAACCGTGAACTTCCAGATGTTCAAGCTGGTTTTAAAAAGGTAGAGGAACCAGAGATCAAATTGTCAACATCCGCTGGATCATCGAAAAAGCAAGAGAGTTCCAGAGAAACATCTATTTCTGCTTCATTGACTATGCCAAAGCCTTTGATTGTGTGATTCACAACAAACTGTGGAAAATTCTTCAAGAGATAGGAATACCAGACCACCTGACCTGCCTCTTGAGAAACCTGTATACAGGTCAGGAAACATCAGTTAGAATTGGACATGAAACAACAGACTGGTTCCAAATAGGAAAAGGAGTACGTCAAGGCTGTGTATTGTCACCCTGCTTATTTAACTTATATGCAGAGTACATCATGAGAAATGCTGGGCTGGAGGAAGCACAAGCTCGAATCAAGATTGCTGGGAGAAATATCATTAACCTCAGATATGCAGATGACACTACCCTTGTGGCGGAAAGTGAAGAACTAAAATGCCTCTTGATGAAAGTGAAAGAGGAGAGTGAAAAAGGTGGCTTAAAACTCAACATTCAGTAAACAAAGACCATGGCATCTGGTCCCATCATTTCATGGCAAATAGTTGGAGAAACAGTGGAAAACAGCAGACTATTTTTGGGGGCTCCAAAATCACTGCAGATGGTATCTGCAGCCAGGAAATTAAAAGATGCTTACTCCTTGGAAGAAAAGTTATGGCATAAGACTATGGGTTTTTCCAGTAGTCATGTATGGATATGAGAGTTGGACTATAAAGAAAGCTGAGCCGGTGCTTTTGCACTGTGGTGTTGGAGAAGACACTTGAGAGTCCCTTGGACTGCACAGAGATCCAACCAGTCCATCCTAAAGGAGATCAGTCCTGAAGATTCATTGGAAAGACTGATGTTGAAGCTGAAACTCCAATATTTCGGCCACCTGATGCAAAGAGCTGGCTCATTTGAAAAGACCCTGATGCTGGGAAAGACTGAAGACAGGAGAAAAAGGGGACGACAGAGGATAAGATGGTTGGATGGTATCACCAACTCAATGGGCAAGAGTTTGAGTAAACTCCAGATGTTAGTGATGGAGAGGGAGGCCTGGCGTGCTGCAGTCGTTGCAAAGAGTCATACACGACTGAGCGACTGAACTGAACTGAACAGAGGATAACAAGCTATTGCTACTCAGTAATATATCCAATACCAAAGAGATGTAGTGCATATGCTAGTTGTAACACTAGTAATCCTTAAGACAAAACATTTTAGTGTTTGTTAAACAGAAATGAAATGTTAGTTGCTCAGTCATGTCTGATTCTTTGTGACCTCATGGACTACAGCCCACCAGGCTCTTCTGTCCATGGAATTCTCCAGGCAAGAATACTGGAGTGAGTTGCCATGCCCTTCTCCATTGTTAAACAGAGTGCCCCACCTTTTCCAAAAAGAAAAGAAAAAAGTCTAGATATCTGTTGGGACTACATAGAGAAAAAAATCCGTAAAACTGAAGGTTCAAATTATCATTTACTTCCAATAATGTCTTTTCTCTTTAGCTGTCTTCATTGTTCATTGAATGAGGTATATGTGAATTTTCTGAGCTGCTGTGCTCTACTGAGTGTGTGAGCTTGCAGTTCACTGTTAGGAAATTGAATCACAGGTCCCTTCATTGCACACAGAGACATATACACAAATCTATGTACAGGATTAGGGTGGGTCATTCTCTGTAGAAAATAATTAAGAGTTCTGAGCAAAGTTTTGAAAGTGGTAGCCATGCCCTTGAAAACATAGATTTACCACACATGCATGGATTTCTGTATTAGAAGCTAATGATGTTTACTGACTGCCTGTGCCCAAAACTTAAAATATTAATTGCACAGATATGTATTTAGGAATTTTTGCCATAATCTGAAGGGAGAAAGGAAAATCTATTTCTTGTAGAATGATGGCAGAGGTCATCTCTGCTCACATTTTGTGAAGTTCTGTAGACATCGTTTCCCAAATCTTATGATTGTATAAGAATCTAAGTTAGCACGCTTTCAGTGATACCATCATCATCATCATCAATTCCAAAGTAAACCAGCACTTTCTTCATCGATATCCTTATGACTTCATTTGTGGTAAGCCCCCATGTAAGACCTTTTCTACCACTTCCTTGGGTTGACATTTCATTAGTACCACGAATTACTTAAAAATAAGATGTGTTCTCTTACTTCACAAACTTTGGTTCACAAGATTTCTCACTTATCCACCTGGAAAGAGAATTCTTTCACTTTATGTATGACAGTCTAGATTCACCCTCAGAAATTTTACACTGAACTTTTACTAGATTATGAGTAAATATCATGGAACATACTAAATATAGTTGAATCACTTAGACTTTAATAAGGCTATCACACTGTGTAAAGCGTTCAGCATTCCCTTTTATAGATTCTTTAACAGATATTGTCTTTCTCATTTTTGTAAACCCCTTATTCTGTGTCCAACTCTTGAAATTCCAATTCTATTATTCTTCCATATATCTACCCCTAAATGTTGATGCTGTGTATGTATGTCTAAAACCCCAGGCCTTGAAATATTAGGAAGTTTGGACTTAGGCCCTAAAATCTTCACCAACTAAATCTGATATACAGTTAACCATTCACTTTAAAGCAGTTTAAATAGTAAGTAAATTAAAAAAAATTTTTTTTCACATTCAATGGTGGGTCAGTCTTAATGCACATAGTACTTGTTTTGAATACCGAGTGGTGATGTTTATTTTCACTACCTTGGGATCATCAATTTTTTCACTACCATGGGATCATCAGTTTTATACAGAACCATTTACTGCTGAGGTGAAAAGAATTTGAAAATTACTAATCCAATTTTGTACTTTAATATGAGTCATAAAGTCAGGTGAGAATTTCATTTTAAATGGACACCATTAAAATGGCATTCTGTCTTCCTCAGTCAAATGTTAACATTGTTAGTAGTTGAGAAAGAGAGGGGATTAAAAAGAGAGATAAATACCTCTTGCTTAATAGATTTTGCTTTGGAAAAGTGGAACACCTCACTCAGCTCTTTTTATACTCAGAGACTAGTACTTACTGCTGAATCATTTCTCCACCATCTCGAGAAACAAAGACAGCATTACAGGCATCCATCCATCAAAAGCTGATTTGATTCATCATGGCTCAGCCAATGAGACCTGAGATTCTCTAAAGTGCAAGAGAGGTGTGACTTGTGAATAAATGTAGAATCATTTGAGGCATGTAAGTTTTCTTAAGAGCCTCATTTTACCCAGTGGATGGGCAGCACTGATACCATTACTTTTTAATTGTTCCCTCTGGTAGACAGGTGTCACCTCTTTGCTTGAAATAACTCTGGAGATTATAGATCCCTCAGCCTCTCTCTTGACAGTCTCATATTACAAAAGTATTCATGTAGCTGAGTGGATTTTTAATATTTCAAGTGTTTTCTCTGCTTCACTTTAATTACTTTTTATTTTCTACTAATGACAACTTGTGCTTGTAAACTCAATTCCTTTTGCTTGCCTGTTGCTATTCCCTTCTTTGTCAAAGACTTTCATTTCACTTTGCCATTTAGGTGTGTGATTTCTATGATGATGCGTATGCTCTCTGATGATTATATTTCAAATTTTAAAATTGTTTTAAGGATTTCCTCTTTGAGTTTTGTGAATTCTTTATGCTAGATAGAATGTTTTATCAGATGTATGAATTGAAAATCTTTCCTCCTTAGTCTTTGCCTTATATTTTTGTTCCCTTAACAGTTTGTTTCACAATGCAAGTGTTTTTAATTTTGATGATGTTCAATTTCTCAATTTTTTCTTTTCTGGATCATGTTTTTGGTGTAGTACTTAAGAAATCTTTGCCAGAACCATGTCACAAAAATTCTCTGCTGTTTTCTTTTAGGTTTTACATTTACATCTGTGATCCGATTTTGAGTAGATTTTTGTAAAGTGTTCAAGGTATGGGTTGAAGTTTGTTACATATAGATGGCCAACATATGCAACACCATATATTGAAAGGCTATTCTTTCTCTGTTGGATTTCATTTGTACCTTTTAAGAAAATCAGTTGTCCATCTATGTGTGGTCTATTTCTGAAGATTCTTTTTAGATCCATTGATATATTTTCGAGCTTGACACAAATACCATACTGTCTGGACTACCAGATGTCCTGAAATCAGGTAAAGGTCATCTTCCAACTTTGTTCTTTTGAAAATTGTTTTGACTAATTGTAGGGCCTTTGAATTTCTATATAAATGTTAGAATTAGCTTGTAAGTTTTAAAAATATCTTGCTGGCATTTTTGTTGGGATTAAATTGAATTTATTGAATAAATATGGAAAGAATTTATGTTTGATAATATTGAGTCTTCTGACCCAGAATATGTCAGTGTTTGGTACTTTTAGTGTTTAAGTCTTAAACATCTATTGTCCATTTTATCCCACAGGGTCTCATACTCTTGATGTATTGTAAATAATACTATCTTTTTATTTCTATTTCTGTTGTTAAAATATAAACACAATTGCCTTTTAAAATATTGATCTTATATCCTGAACCTTTATCAAGTCATTCATTACTTCCAGTAGCTGGTTTTGGTCAATTCTAACAGATTTTCTGCTGCAGTCCATGGGGTCGCTAAGACTCGGACACGACTGAGCGACTTCACTTTCGCTTTTTACTTTCATACCTTGGAGAAGGAAATGGCAACCCACTCCAGTGTTCTTGCCTGGAGAATCCCAGGGACGGGGGAGCCTGGTGGGCTGCCGTCTGTGGGGTCACACAGAGTCAGACATGACTGAAGTGACTTAGCAGCAGCAGCAACAGATTTTTCTGCATTGTAGTCTTAGCAGTTATAGTCTGCTGGTTTCAGAGAAAATGTTATATCAATTCAGAGGTGGAATGTGGCATTCTTGAAACATGGGTAGTCTTTAAACTGGCAGAACTGAAATGAACTCAGGTAGAACAGGATAATTAAGAACATCATTTGCATTAACCTAGCTGTATAAGGTAACATGATAGTAAGAAAGTTAGATTAGGACCAGTTTTCAAAAGTCCTTGATTACCCGTCTAAGAAAGATATATCACAGATATTCCTTTAAAAAGTGACTAAAAGTCAGGCATTGTAATATTTTTGGCAGTTAGAATCTATGATTTGTGGAATGTTGTTTTGGGCTAGTGGAGATAACCATGGTCGATTAAATGGTTTCTAAAATGAGTAAACACAGCAAAAAATGGTTCTTACTTATGGTCCTACTACTGCCAGGCATGGAAGATCCATTGTTCAACTTCAGACTTGTTTGACACCTATGATCAATCACATGGATAGGGTTCACTGTGAAGCAGAGTGAAGTATGTTCAAACATTGCTCATCCATCCTAGTCACTTTTACAAACCTGGGGTTCTAGTCAAGTAATGACCGGTGGGTATTCCTTTTGCCTTTGTCATAATTTTATAAGGAGACACTGTGGGCCTGTGAATTATCATTTTCAAAGTGCAGTTTGCTCTCTGTCCTCTGCATACTCACCCCCTGCAACCGACTGCTCATTACTCTATGTATTAAAGAAATGTAAACTTATTATCACATAAAAGGCAATTTAAACCATGAGACCAGAACATGAATTCTCTACAGATTTGGTGTATGTCATATATCTGTGTCTTCACATAATATATTACTGTTTTTATCACTGTCATAGAAGAAAGCAGCTTAGTTTTTAATCTTTGGTCTGAGAAATCCTGTTCTTTTTCCCTTAGAAGGGACTCTGTCTCTCTTTTGGTTTTCTGTGAGTGGGTCAAAAGTATTCAACTTGAGGGAAGTGATTCTTTGGGAGAGTCAGGTGAGAGCTTGTGAACTTTCTTTGCCTTTGGAATAGGGCTTGATTGCATCTACAATATCTCTGTGTTTATCAAGGTTGAATTATTATCATGTTATGAAGATTATATTTGGCTCTTATGCAGTTGTTAGATTACTCTGTTTTGAAATACAAAAAGCTCCTGTCTTTGTATTCATGAGCTCCCTGCCATGTAATCACACTACTTCCCTGTAGATGCTGCTGCTGCTCCTATTGGCCAGCATTTATTAGACTATATGCCAAGTATTATGTAAGTGATTTTTTTTTCCTCTTCTTTTTTTTTTTTTATTAATTTATTTTTTATTGGAGGCAAATTATTTTACAATATTATATTGGTTGGTTTTGCCATACATTGATATGAATTTGCCCCGGGTTTACATAAGTTCCCCCTCCTGAACCCCCCTCCCACTTCCCTCCTCCCTTTATCCTCCCTCTGGGTCATCCCCGCATGCCAGCCCCGAGCATCCTATAACATGCATTGACCCTGAACTAGTGATTCGTTTCACATATGACAACATACGTGTTTCAATGCCATTCTCCCAAATCATCCCACCCTCACCCTCTCCCATAGAGTCCCAAAGACCGTTCTATACATCTCTGTCTCTTTTGCTGTCTCGTATACAGGGTTATCATTTGCATCTTTCTAAATTCCATATATATGTGTTAGTATACTGTATTGGTGTTTTTCTTTCTGGCTTACTTCACTCTGTATAATAGGCTCCAGTTTCATCCACCTCATTAGAACTGATTCAAATGTATTCTTTTTAATGGCTGAATAATACTCCATTGTGTATATGTACCAAAGCTTTCTTATCCATTCGTCTGCAGATGGACATTTATGTTGCTTCCATGTCCTGGCTATTATAAACAGTGCTGCAATGAACATTGGAGTACACGTGTCTCTTTCAATTCTGGTTTCCTCGGTGTGTATGCCCAGGAGTGCGATTGCTGGATCATATGGCTGTTCTATTTCCAATAGATTTGAGGAATCTCCATACTATTCTCCATAGTGGCTGTACTAGTTTGCATTCCCACCAACAGTGTAAGAGGGTTCCTTTCTCTCCACATCCTCTCCAGCATTTATTGCATGTAGACTTTTGGATAGCAGCCATTCTGACTGGTGTGAAATGGTATCTCATTGTGGTTTTGATTTGCATCTCTCTGATTATGAGGGATGTTGAGCATTTTTTCATGTGTTTGTTAGCCATCTTTATGTCTTCTTTGGAGAAATGTCTGTTTAGTTCTTTGGCCCATTTTTTGATTGGGTCATTTATTTTTCTGGAATTGAGCTGCAGGAACTGCTTGTATAATTTGGAGATTAATCCTTTATCAGTTGCTTCATTTGCTATTATTTTCTCCCATTCTGAAGGCTGTCTTTTCACCTTACTTATAGTTTCCTTTGCTGTGCAGAAGCTTTTGATTTTAATTAGGTCCCATTTGTTTATTTTTGCTTTTATTTACAATATTTTGTGAGGTGGGTCATGGAGGATCCTGCTGTGATTTATGTCGGAGAGTGTTTTGCCTACGTTCTCCTCTAGGAGTTTTATAGTTTCTGGTCTTACATTTAGCTCTCTAATCCATTTTGAGTTTATTTTGGTGTATGGTGTTAGGAAGTGTTCTAGTTTCATTCTTTTACAAGTGGCTGACCAGTTTTCCCAGCACCACTTGTTAAAGAGACTGTCTTTTCTCCATTTTATATTCTTGCCTCCTTTGTCAAAGATGAGGTGTCCATAGATGCGTGGATTTATCTCTGGGCTTTCTATTTTGTTCCATTGATCTATATTTCTGTCTTTATGCCAGTACCATACTGTCTTGATGACTGTGGCTTTGTAGTAGAGCTTGAAGTCCGGCAGGTTAATTCCTCCAGTTCCATTTTTCTTCCTCAAGATTGCTTTGGCTATTCGAGGTTTTTTGTATTTCCATACAAATTGTGAGATTATTTGTTCTAGTTCTGTGAAAAATATCATTGGTAGCTTGATAGGGATTGCATTGAATGTATAAATTACTTTGGGTAGTATACTCATTTTTACAATATTTATTCTTCCCATCCATGAACATGGTATATTTCTCCATCTATTAGTGTCCTCTTTGATTGCTTTCAGTAGTGTTTTATAGTTTTCTATGTACAAGTCTTTTGTTTCTTCAGGTAGATATATTCCTAAGTATTTAATTCTTTTCGTTGCAACAGTGAATGGAATAGTTTCCTTAATTTCTCTTTCTATTTTCTCATTATTAGTGTATAGGAATGCAAGGGATTTCTGTGTGTTGATTTTATATCCTGCAACGTTACTGTAATCATTGATTAGCTCTAGTAGTTTTCTGGTAGAGTCTCTAGGGTTTTCTGTGTAGACGATCATGTCATCGGCGAACAGTGAAAGTTTTACTTCTTCTTTTCCAATTTGGATTCCTTTTATGTCTTTTTCTGCTCTGATTGCTGTGGCCAAAACTTCCAGAACTGTGTTGAATAGTAGTGGTGAGAGTGGGCACCCTTGTCTTGTTCCTGACTTTAGGGGAAATGCTTTCAGTTTTTCACCATTGAGGATAATGTTTGCTGTGGGTTTGTCATATATAGCTTTTATTATGTTGAGGTCAGTCAGTTCAGTTCAGTCGCTCAGTCGTGTCCGACTCTCCGCGACCCCATGAATCACAGCACGCCAGGCCTCCCTGTCCATCACCAACTCCCAGAGTTCACTCAAACTCATGTCCACAGAGTCGGTGATGCCATCCAGCCATCTCATTCTCCGTCGTCCCCTTCTCCTCCCGCCCCCAACCTTTCCCAGCATCAGAGTCTTTTCCAGTGAGTCAACTCGTCGCATGAGGTGGCCAAAGTATTGCAGTTTCAGCTTTAGCATCAGTCCCTCCAATGAACATCCAGGATTGATCTCCTCTAGAATGGACTGGTTGGATCTCCTTGCAGTATAAGGGACTCTCAAGAGTCTTCTCCAACACCACAGTTCAAAAGCATCGATTCTTCGGCGGTCAGCCTTCTTCACAGTCCAACTCTCACATCCATACATGACCACGGGAAAAACCATAGCCTTGACTAGACGGACCTTGGTTGGCAAAGTAATGTCTCTGCTTTTTAATATACTATCAAGGTTGGTCATAACTTTCCTTCCAAGGAGCAAGCGTCTTTTAATTTCATGGCTGCAATCAGCATCTGCAGTGATTTTGGAGCCCAAAAAAACAAAGTCTGACACTGTTTCCACTGTTTTTCCATCTATTTCCCATGAAGTGATGGGACCAGATGCCATGATCTTTGTTTTCTGAATGTTGAGCTTCAAGCCAACCTTTTCACTCTCCTCTTTCACTTTCATCAAGAGGCTTTTGAGTTCCTCTTCACTTTCTGCCATAAGGGTAGTGTCATCTGCATATCTGAGGTTATTGATATTTCTCCCGGCAATCTTGATTCCAGCTTGTGCTTCTTCCAGCCCAGCATTCCTCATGATGTACTCTGCATATAAGTTAAATAAGCAAGGTGACAATATACAACCTTGACGTACACCTTTTCCTATTTGGAACCAGTCTGTTGTTCCATGTCCAGTTCTAACAGTTGCTTCCTGACCTGCATACAGGTTTCTCAAGAGGCAGGTCAGGTGGTCTGGGATTCCCATCTCTTTCATAATGTTCCACAGTTTATTGTGATCGACACAGTCAAAGGCTTTCGCATAGTCAATAAAGCAGAAATAGATGTTTTTCTGAAACTCTCTTGCTTTCTCCATGATCCAGCGGATGTTGGCAATTTGATCTCTGGTGCCTCTGCCTTTTCTAAAACCTGCTTGAACATCTGGGAGTTCACGGTTCACATACTGCTGAAGCCTGGCTTGGAGAATTTTGAGCATGAATTTACTAGCGTGTGAGATGAGTGCAATTGTGCGGTAGTTTGAGCATTCTTTGGCATTGCCTTTCTTTGGGATTGGAATGAAGACTGACCTCTTCCAGTCCTGTGGTCACTGCTGAGTTTTCCAAATCTGCTGGCATATTGAGTGTAGCACTTTCACAGCATCGTCTTTCAAAACTTGAAATAGCTCAACTGGAATTCCATCACCTCCACTAGCTTTGTTCGTAGTGATGCTTTCTAAGGCCCACTTGACTTCATATTCCAAGATGTTGAGGTATGTCCCTTCTATTCCCACTTTCTGGAGGGTTTTTATCATAAATGGATGTTGAATTTTGTCGAAGGCTTTCTCTGCATCTATTGAGATAATCATATGATTTTTATTTTTCAGTTTGTTAATGTGGTGTATTACGTTGACTGATTTGCGGATATTGAAGAATCCTTGCATTCCTGGGATAAAGCCCACTTGGTCATGATGTATGATCTTCTTAATATGCTGTTGGATTCTGATTGCTAGAATTTTGTTAAGGATTTTTGCATCTATGTTCATCAGTGATATTGGCCTGTAGTTTTCTTTTTTTGTGGGGTCTTTACCAGGTTTTGGGATTAGGGTGATGGTGGCCTCATAGAATGAGTTTGGAAGTTTCCCTTCCTCAGCAATTTTCTGGAAGAGTTTGAGTAGAATAGGTGTTAGCTCTTCTCTAAATTTTTGGTAGAATTCAGCTGTGAAGCCGTCTGGACCTGGGCTTTTGTTTGCTGGGAGATTTTTGATTACAGTTTCAATTTCCGTGCTTGTGATGGGTCTGTTCAGATTTTCTATTTCTTCCTGGTTCAGTTTTGGAAAGTTGTATTTTTCTAGGAATTTGTCCATTTCTTCCAGGTTATTCATTTTATTGCCATATAATTCCTGATAGTATTCTCTAATAATTCTTTGTATTTCTGTGTTGTCAGTTGTGATCTCTCCATTTTCATTTCTAATTTTATTGATTTGGTTCTTGTCCCTTTGTTTCTTGATGAGTCTGGCTAGTGGTTTGTCAATTTTATTTACCTTCTCAAAGAACCAGCTTTTGGATTTGTTGATTTTTGCTATAGTCTCTTTTGTTTCTTTTGCATTTATCTCTGCCCTAATTTTTACAATTTCTTTCCTTCTACTGACCCTGGGGTTCTTCATTTCTTCCTTTTCTAGTTGCTTTAGATGTAGAGTTAGGTTATTTAGTTGACTTTTTTCTTGTTTCTTGAGGTGTGCCTGTATTGCTATGAACTTCCCCCTTAGCACTGCTTTTACAGTGTCCCAGAGGTTTTGGGTTGTTGTGTTTTCATTTTCATTCATTTCTATGCATATTTTGATTTCTCTTTTGATTTCTTCTATGATTTGTTCGTTGTTCAGCAGCGTGTTGTTCAGCCTCCATATGTTGGCATGTTTAATAGTTTTTCTCCCATAATTGAGATCTAATTTTACTACATTGTGGTCAGAAAAGATGCATGGAATCATTTCAACTTTTTTGAATTTACCAAGGCTAGATTTATGGCCCAGGATGTGATCTATCCTGGAAAAGGTTCCATGTGCACTTGAGAAAAAGGTGAAATTCATTGTTTTGGGGTGAAATGTCCTATAGATATCAATTAGGTCTAACTGGTCTATTGTATCATTTAAAGATTGTGTTTCCTTGTTAATTTTCTGTTTAGTTGATCTATCCATAGATGTAAGTGGGGTATTAAAATCTCCCACTATTATTGCATTATTGTTAATTTCCCCTTTCATACTTGTTAGTAATTGTCTTACATATTGCGGTGCTCCTATGTTGGGTGCATAAATGTTTATAATTGTTATATCTTCATCTTGGATTGATCCTTTGATCATTATGTAGTTTCCTTCTTTGTCTCTTTTCACAGCCTTTGTTTTAAAGTCTATTTTATCTGATATGAGTATTGCTACTCCTGCTTTCTTTTGTTCTCTATTTGCATGGAATATCTTTTTCCAGCCCTTCACTTTCAGTCTGTGTGTGTCCCTAGTTTTGAGGTGGGTCTCTTGTAGACAACATATATGGGGGTCTTGTTTTTGTATCCATTCAGCCAGCCTTTGTCTTTTGGTTGGGGCATTCAACCCATTTACGTTTAAGGTAATTATTGATAAGTACGATCCCGTATCCATTTTCTTTATTGCTTTGGGTTCGAGTTTATACACCCTTTCTGTGTTTCCTGTCTAGAAAAGATCCTTTAGCATTTGTTGGAGAGCTTGTTTGGTGATGCTGAATTCTCTCAGCTTTTGCTTGTCTGTAAAGCTTTTGATTTCTCCTTCATATTTGAATGAGATCCTTGCTGGGTACAGTAGTCTGGGCTGTAGGTTATTTTCTTTCATCCCTTTAAGTATGTCTTGCCACTCCCTCCTGGCCTGAAGAGTTTCTGTTGAAAGATCAGCTGTTATCCTTATGGGAATCCCCTTGTGTGTTATTTGCTGTTTTTCCCTTGCTGCTTTTAATATTTGTTCTTTGTGTTTGATCTTTGTTAATTTGATTAATATGTGTCTAGGAGTATTTCGCCTTGGGTTTATCCTGTTGGGGACTCTCTGGGTTTCTTGGACTTGGGTGATTATTTCTTTCCCTATTTTAGGAAAGTTTTCAACTATTATCTCCTCAAGTATTCTTTCATGGTCTTTCTTTTTGTCTTCTTCTTCTGGGATTCCTATGATTCGAATGTTGGAGGGTTTAACATTGTCCCAGAGGTCTCTAATATTGTTCTCATTTCTTTTAATTTGTTTTTCTTTATTCCTCTCTGTTTCATTTATTTCTACAATTCTATCTTCTAGCTCACTTATCCTGTCTTCTGCCTCTGTTATTCTACTGTTTGTTCCCTCCAGAGTGTTTCTGATCTCTCTATTGTATTATTCATTGTATATTGACTCTTTTTTATTTCCTCTAAGTCCTTATTAAACCTTTCTTCCATCTTCTCAATCCTTTTCTCCAGGTTATTTATCTGTAACTCAATTTTGCTTTCAAGATTTTGAATCATTTTCACCACCAAAATTCGAAATTCTTTTTCATGTAGATTCCCTATATCTTCCTCTTTTGCTTGTGTTGGTGGGCATTTATCTTGTTCCTTTACTTGCTGGGTATTTCTCTGCTTCTTCATCTTGCTTATAATGCTTTGCTTGGGGTGGCCTTTCCCTCTTCTGGCCGTTTGTGGAGTTCTCTTTATTATGTAGTTTCCTTGCTGTGTGTGGGGTTGGACAGGTGACTTGTCAAGGTTCCCTGGTTATGGAAGCCTGTGTCGGTGTTCTGGTGGGTGGAGCTGGATTTGTTCTCTCTGGAGTGCAATGAAGTGTCCAGTAATGAGTTATGAGATGTCAGTGGGTTTGGAGTGACTTTGGGCAGCCTGTATATTGAAGCTCAGGGCTAGTTTCCTGTGTTACTGGAGAATTTGCGTGGTATGTCTTGCTCTGGAACTTGTTGACCCTTGGGTTTAGCGTAGGTATGGAGACGTTTAATGAGCTCCTATCGATTAATGTTCCCTGGAGTCAGGACTTCTCTGGTGTTCTCAGGATTCGGGCTTAAGCCTCTTGCCTCTGGTTTTTGGTCTTATTCTTGGAGTAGTCTCTAGACGTCTCTATCTGTCATTTCCAAGGTGGTTCCCTCTGTTTTAGCTTCTGTCTGCTGGTCTCTTCAGTGTCTAATTTCCGCCCTGATTCTAGGGGGTGGGTGGACAATTTTTAAGGCTCAGTTGTTCAGTCCTGTTCTGGGAAGGGAGGAACGCTGCAGTCAATTATCTCTGGCGTCTTTGGGGAGTGCTCGCAGCGTCTTGGCCACACTGGGTTTGCCCCCGCTCACAGTGCATGTGCTGTCCCAGTCTATACTGCACAGGCTCTAGGTTGCTCTGCCGGGAACTGTCCAAGGCCGGCACCGGGTTGTATGCACTTCCCAGGTCTGAGCGGCTCAAGTTCAGGTTCTCAGGTACTCCACAAAGGCGCAGATTTGGTTGGGCCTGCGTTTTGTGCCTTCCCCAGTCCGAACAGCTCAGGGGACCAGGTGTTTGGTGAGCGCGGTCTCTGCGACTTATCGCCTCCCCAGTCCCCGCCTCTCAGTTTTCTGGGTGTACAACCGGCGCACCTTCTCAGGGGGATAACGACCGGCCCGAACCCAAGAAGTCCTGATTAGCAACAAGCCTGTCTGCAGTTTGTATCAGATGCCTTTCTGGGGCCGCGGTTGCCCGCTCCGGCTCTGGCTGCGCTCCCTGCCTGTCTCGGTGGGGAATGGGGGATGGGCCGACCGCAGCCGGCTCACTCTGCTCAGTCCTTTATTCTGTGAGCGGGGCTGGCCGAGTCATAGGTTAGAGCTTTCCGCCTTTTCGTGGGGAAGCTATCCCACAGTCTGCTTTGCTCTCCCCAGTTCTCTCAAATTGTTTTTGCGGCATTCAAGCCCAGTCCTCTCTCTAAGCAGTTCAGCCGGCTCCTCCCTGCCCAGCCCCCACTGCTAATGGTGTATGCAGGCGTCTGCGCTGCTTCTCCGCTGGGAGTTACCGTTTGGCGGGTAATCTGTGGGTTTTAAAAAAATCTTAAAAAAAAAAGAGGGTTATGTGGCCCTCTGAGCTTCCAAGTCTCGCCACAGATTCGCCAGTGAGAATGTTTCCTGGTGTTTGGAAACTTCTCTCTTTTTAAAGCCTCCCTTCCCGGGACGGAGCTCTGTCCTTACTTCTTTTGTCTCGCTTTTTTTCTTTTATGTTTTTTCCTACCTCCTTTTGAAGACAATGGGCTGCTTTTCTGGGTGCCTGACGTCCTCTGCCAGCATTCAGAGGACTTTACTCGCGTTCAAATGTTCTTTTGATGAATTTGTGGAGGAGAGAGTGGTCTCGCCGTCCTATTCCTCCGCCATCTTGTTCCTTCCCCTATGTAAGTGATTTTATATAAGGTATCTGTATTATTATATCCTGTGTTGCAAGTTACACCAAATTTTAGCAGCTTAAAACAGTAAATGTTTACTTTGTTGTTGTTCAATCGCTCAGTCGTGTCTGATTCTGCCACCCTGTGGACCGCAGCACACCAGGATTCCCTGTCCTTCACCATCTCCTGGAGTTTGCTCAAACTCGAGCCCATTGAGTTGGTGATGCCATCCAACCATCTCATCCTCCATTGTCCCCTTTTTCTCCTTTCTTCTATCTTTCCCAGCATCAGGGTCTTTTCTAATGAGTCAGCTCTTTGCATCAGGTCTCCAAAGTGTTGGAGCTTCAGCTTCCAGCCTCAGTCCTCCCAGTGATTTCCTTTGTCTCTTATAATTTCTGATGATCATAGATCTGGGAGTCATTTAGCTGGGTGGTTCTGGCTCAGGTTCTCTCACAATTGGAATAAAACTGTCAGTCAAAGTCTGGAAGATATGGCTCCAGGCTTACTTACATGGCTGGATATCTGATATAAGACTCCAATAACTTATTAGATATGAACTATTAATGTTCTCATATTATAGAGAAGGATACAGAAGGCTGTGAAGTAACTCACCCCAGGTCTAAGGCCATTGTCTTTGGTTTTAACCATAATGGTTAAAACTACTTGTAATTGGAAAACAAAATTCTTGGGTGTTTATAACAATTATTTCTTTTGTTAGATAAAATAAAATGTAAATTTATTGTAAAGGGGGATCTGACTTCCTTTATTCATCAGAAAAAAATTATTTGAGTACTTTTGAATGTTTAATATTGATACGTGTTCATTTTATCCTGAATGCATACATGAATATGTATATGTATGAGGTATTCGGAATCAGAGATAGATTTCTTATTAAATACATTGCACTAAATGATAAATGATTCATTCTCCCATTGCCCTAGTCCCTACCTCACGGTTGACAAAATGAGAACCAAGTTGGTTGTCTTATACAAGTGGATAGACTCATCCACAGGCAAGGAAGGAGGAAAAAAAATAAATTTCTATGCTTGTAAAGTGGTAGAAGATAGATGTCTACTCATTTCCTGAAAGGGTTTTCTTACTCCATCCCTTTGGTATGTAAATAATATCTTTGTAAAAGCCAGAGACTGACTCCAAGTTCCTCGGCCTCACTCTTTCTTTAAATGAAAACACCTAGAAAGATGATAGTTTCAGTCCTCCTGGCATGCTGGGGATTTAACATAGGAACCTCTTGTCGCGTTTTTCTTGTCAACTTAAGAGTTTTATTATCCTTTTGAATCAAAGCAATTTGCTACATGAATGGGTACAGTTCTAATTCTCACGGTCTCTAAAGAGTCTCAGAGGGCTAGTGTGTTTACGAGTACACTGAGAAAGCAAGAGCAATTTTATTTCCCTACAGGGACCTACTGAGAAGCTATGGGGCCTTGTCTTCTGAACAACTATGTTTTTTCCCCTGTGTTTTTTTTTTAAATGATAGATACTAAAAGGGCTTATAAATTTTACTTATGTATCACTTTACATATTGTTTATGTTAATTATTACATACGCCTGTGTGAGGTCCATCATTTATCATTAAAGCATTTCACAATATTTCTGCACACTAGTCACTTAAATATTGGTGTTATTAGTTAATTAGGATGATTGATATTGAGTGAGTGAAACTGAAAGTCGCTCAGCTCTTTGCAACCTCATGGGTTTAGTCCATGTAATTCTCCAGGCCAGAATACTGGAGTGGGTAGCCTTTCCCTTCTCCAGGGGATCTTCCCAACCCAGGGATTGAACCCAGGTCTCCCTCATTACAGGCAGATTCTTTACCAGCTGAGACACAAGGGAAACCCAGGAATACAGGAGTGGATAGCCTATCCCTTCTCCTGTGAATCTTCCTGACCCAGGAATTGAGTCAGGGTCTCCTGTATTGCAGGCGAATTCTTTACCAACTGAGCTATGAGGGAAGCCAGCTATGAGGGAGGCCAGCTGTGATTGATACTGGTATCTCAAAGTGATCTCCAGGTCTATAACTTGGTGTCTTAATCTCATTTTGTAATTAATATCAATAATAATAGCAAATATTTACCACTTACTACATGCCAGACACTGTTCTAGGTGTTTTACAGAAATTTATTAGTTTAATGGTCATAACTGCACACTAACATATGAGTAATGGTTTATTGTTACTTCTGTAATGAGTAAGCTGAAGTATGGAAAGTTATAAACTTGCTTAAGATGGCATACCTGAAAAGTTGCAGTCTAGATTCAAACGCAGGTACTTTGGCTCCAGTTTGCAAGCTATTAACTATTGTATGAGTTATATATGATTCATTATTTCATAAACAGATGTTTATCTAATGCCTTTTATATATTTATTTATTTATATATTTATTTTTTTAATTTGGCATAGTTTTATTTTTTTATTACTTTTTTTTTTATTTTTTTCAGAAACAATTTTAGGAATCTTTACTTAAAAACAACCTTATCTTAAAATGGAGTAACTTTGGTTTTACGAGCAGCAAGCAAAGTACAGAAGCAAAAATGCATTACAGGAGCATTAAGTTCTACATTAGGTCACAGCGTCTAATCTGAAATCACACCCATAATATCATTTTTCAGGATATCTGGGAAATAGTTATTTCCCAGGATGTCTGAACCATAGCTACTCTATTTTGACTTTTAATTGTAAAAAAAAAAAAATAGCCAAAGCAGATTTCACCATCAATGACGTCAGTGTTTTTCTAGGTATGAGAAGATGCAAGAATTGGAACTCATAAAACCTTTTTCTGAAAAGATCTAACTATCTGAAGGCCTGTTCTGCCAGTTTGTGTTTTTTTTTTTTTTTTTTTTCAGAGCACAGAGTGCCTCATTCCTGATTTTCACCCTGAACTTCTTTCAGGGGGTGTTGAAGGTCAGCAGCTTGCAATGTAATCTTTGTAGAGGCAGCTGGCAAATAAAGAAGCACTGTTTTAGGTACTATGGACACATCATTGAACAAAATACTCACAGCTTTTACATACATGGAGCTTGTTTCCTGGCCATTGCTAGGATAGGCAGGTAAAGAACAAAAATTAAGCCAATAAACATATTTATAATATAATGTTAAACTGATAAGTGGGGGGAAAATTCAGCAGACTAGGAAAATAGAGACTAAAGAAGCTACTCTTTTAGAGTTGTCTGGGAAGTCTTAAGATCCTGTTTTTGAAATATGAGGTTCAGTGCCATTCTCCCAAATCATCCCACCCTCACCCTCTCCCACTTGAAACACGTATGTTGTCATATGTGAAATGAATCACTAGTTCAGGGTCGATGCATGTTATAGGATGCTCAGGGCTGGCATGCGGGGATGACCCAGAGGGAGGATAAAGGGAGGAGGGAGGTGGGAGGGGGGTTCAGGAGGGGGAACTTACGTAAACCCGGGGCGAATTCATGTCAATGTATGGCAAAAACAACCAATATAATATTGTAAAATAATTTGCCTCCAATAAAAAATAATTACCAAAAAAAAAAACTTTTAATCAAAAAAAAAAAAAAAGAAAAAAAAATTTACTATTTGTTTCACTGCAAAAAAAAGAAATATGAGGTTCTACCCAAACTGTGAATGGTGTGGTAAATTTAGTAAATCAAGAGCAACATTTCTAAACAAAGCATAGACTAGAATTAAATCGATTTAAAAAGAAGGTATCAGAGTTAATTGTTAACAGAAATGTAGTTTTTCATAAGATATGCCCTTCACTGCATGTAAGTGTGTGTACTGGCTCATGATGTCACCTGTATTTCTGTGCATGTGTCAAAACCCCGCATAAAAGGAATATTTTGTTTGTTTGACGTCCTAGGGAGCGAGCAAGGAGGGCATTGAGGCTGGTGCTAGGATTGAGAGTGAGTCAGTGGAAATGAACTCAAAAGAGGTGAGCATGCACCGGAACACCTGCAGAGCTCTGTGAGCTGTGCCTGGTAAAATGTTTGGCTCTATCATAAGTGAGGTAGTAAGTTATTTGAGAGTTCTAAGCAGAATAGACATCTGATTTACATTTTAGAAGGGTCATTTTGGCGGCTATGTGAGAAATAGTTTTTGTGGGAACAGAAATAAATTGAAAATGGAGCATAATTTCACACAGCTGAGTTGATGGGAGTACAAATGCAATAGAGAATTCCTGACTCTTAAAATCACCAAAACAATTTTTTAGACTCAGGGTAACCTAAAGAATATTTATCTAGCCTCAAATTCTCTAACCAAAAACTTTTACAAAAAATGACTAATTGTGCCTACGTCATTTTACTGCTAAAGGTGAAGGTATTCTATATCATCTACTGAAAAAGAAACCCATCATAGCAATAAAGTAGTATGCCCTGAAGGTCAGTATCAGAGCTGCAGAGGGAGTAGTATTTTGAAAATTATCGATGTGCTTTTTCTTTTGCCTTTAGAAGCATCCATATCTGGATGGAGATTACAATCTATTCAAGAAAGAATATAAAGAAAAAACTGGAATATGATTTTGGCTTCCAATTCTCAAAAACATCATTTTGAAGATAAGCAAGTTTATTGCGGAAGAATTGTTTTAAAATCCTTGATTTCTTGCTTTGATACTTCGAAAGAAGATATGGTCGGCAAGCAAAGATGAGAAAGGGGAAAAGACCATTTTCTAAGTTATAATGAAAAACAAAGGGAGAAAGAAGAACAAAGAACATAAACTCATGCCTGAAAGTCCCATAATTCAGATTTTGACACAGAGAGGGAAACATGTTAGGTAAGTGAGGGTGACTCAAAGGTAGGGAAGTTTTTAACTCTTCAGTTCAGTTGCTCATTTGTGTCCGACTCTTTGTGACCCCATGGACAGCAGCATGCCAGGCTTCCCTGTCCATCACCAATTCCTAGAGCTTGCTCTAACTCATGTCCATTGAGTCGGTGATACCATCCAACCATCTCATCCTCTGTCATCCCCTTCTCCTCCTGCCTTCAGTCTTTCCCAGCATCAGGGTCTTTTCCAGTGAGTCTGTTCTTCACATCAGGTGGCCAAAGTATTGGAGTTTAAGTTTCAACATCAGTCTTTCCAATGAATATTCAGGACTGGTTTCCTTTAGGATTGACTGGTTTGATCTCCTTTCAGTCCAAAGGACTCTCAAGAGTCTTCTCCAACACCACAGTTCAAAAGCATCAATTCTTCGTCATTCAGCTTTCCTTATGGTCCAACTCTCACATCCATACATGATTACTGGAAAAACCATAGCTTTTGTCTGCAAAATAATGTCTCTGCTTTTTAATGTACTGTATAGGTTGGTCATAACTTTTCTTCCAAGGAGCAAGCGTCTTTTAATATCATGGCTGCAGTCACCATCTGCAGTGATTTTGGAGCCCAAGAAAATAAAGTCTGTCACTGTTTTCATTGTTTCCCCATCTATTTGCCATGAAGTGATGGCACCAGATGCCATGATCTTAGTTTTTTTTGAATGTTGAGTTTTAAGCCAGCTTTTTCACTCTCCTCTTTCACTTTCATCAAGAGGATCTTTAGTTCCTCTTTGCTTTCTCCTGTAAGAGTGGTATCATCTGCATATCTGAGGTTGTTGATATTTCTTCTGGCAATCTTGATTCCAGCTTGTGCTTCATCCAACCCAGCATTTCTCATGATGTGCTCTGCATGTAAATTAGATAAGCAGGGTGACAATATACAGCCTTGATGTACTCCTTTCCCTATTTGGAACCAGTCTGTTGCTCCATGTCCAGTTCTAACTGTTGCTTCTTGACCTGCATACAGATTTCTCAAGAGGCAGGTCAGGTGGTCCGGTATTCCCATCTCTTGAAGAATTTTCCACAGTTTACTGTGATCCATACAGTCAACATCTTTGGCATAGTCAATAAAGCAGAAGTTTTTCTGAAACTCTCTTGCTTTTTCTATGATCCAGCGGATACTGGCAATTCGATCTCTGGTTTCTATGCCTTTTCTAAATCCAGCTTGAACCTCTGAAGTTCTCGGTTCATGTACTGTTGAAGCCTAGCTTGGAGAATTTTGAACATTACTTTGCTTGTGTGTGAGAAGAGTGGGAACAAAAAGTCCTGTCACAGGCTACAGCTGCCCCAGCCTGGGGCATAGCCACATGAACTTAACAGAACAGAGCTCAGGCAGGGGTAGGAGACTTCCCACCACACTTGCTTCCCATGTGGCGGGGAAGCAGCTGAGAATCTGCCTGAAGCACTTACCAGAGCTTGTCTGTACCGGGGTGAGGAACAAGGAAGGTGACAGGGCGAGCCTCTGCAGTCATTGAAAATCTCAGCCATACTTCAGAACCGCCTGTGACCCCAGTGGCAACTGAGACAGAGGCATATGTATAATGACTACCAGGTCCCATGCGGGATAGCCCAGATCAGGAATGAACAATGATTGTCCAGCAGGACAAGCACATCCAGGTGGACCCCCGTCCAGAAAACTAGAGAATATTGATGGCATCATTACCAAGGCTCAGATTCTTCTCTGCCCCTTTGAAACCATACTGTAGGGATGATGAAGGGGATTCTCAGAGAATCCAGGAATTTTTATCTGAAAGAGTTGGAACGCTGCTATCTAAAGCATCTTTCTAAATGACCAGACAGAGCGTGGACTAGTTTTAGATAGGGATATCCTCACTAACAAGAATGTAATGGCTGAAGAGAAAGGATCAGATTGTTTTCTGATTTAGTAAACAAAGTATGTTTTTCCTACGTATCCAAGGTGCAGTGTAAGTTAAATGTCATAAAAGCATTACACAGTTTGCTACCTTTTATTGGAAGTTTAATATAAGTCTGGCCTGATGGACCCCAACATCAGTAGCCTTAAACACCACACCCCATTGCCTGTTTAACAAGAGAAAACAAGTGATGTATTACAACCCAGGAGCTATAGGAGTACCTATGCTGGATGCATGGAAATACCTTCAGTTAGATAGACTTAGGCAGGGGGACAGGGGAGTAAAATAAATATGTTTTTAAATGCAAACATCTGGAAAGATGTCTGAGAGTGTCCAAAGCAGGAGGAAGTTCAGAAGGGTTATTATGAACCTTCCGCATCTGGAGGGATGGGGCATCATCCTGGGGGAGGCATCATGAGGTTGAGAGACCCAGGTCTTCATGGAAGCCCACGGCAGAAAGGTCCTGCTTTTTCTGCCACTGACAATTCCCCAACACAACCTTCTAGCACCATAGCCTACACTAGGGTTCTCACTCATGCAGAAAATAGAGTCACTCTGAAAAAACAGATTATTTTTATCTTTAGGAGAATACATGTGAACAGGCCATTCATGATTTTAGAATTGCTGTCCCTTAACTTTCTCAGATAGCTCCCTCTCTTACCAATTAAAAACTATTATTAGATTAAAAAAAGAAGTTTCATTCTATAAGTAGGATTAAAAGACTTACTATGGGAATTCCAGATTAATATATAAAGTGGGGGAAATCACACTGAAATATAATCAGTATATAAGCATAAGCAGGTTTCTCATCTTCTGTCTCTAATTCACTGTGGTAGAAAGAGTGAAGAGAATAAGATGCTAGTGGGAATCCTGCAGAGAAGAGAGGAAGGGTGGTATCAAGAAAGCAAATATTTCAACTTTATTTTCTTTTCCAGTGCTATTCCCAGTTTACTTTCAGTTGAGCCAAAGCAGAAAGAAACTGCCACAGTCACATATTTGGAAGACTCAACTATGCTTGATTTGCTGGTTTTGTATTTTAACATTGAATCTCATCATTCAAAGGAAACTGTAATCCCAGAAAACTATCACAGTATTTAAAAGTAATCTTTTAACTTCTTCCTTACTTTTTCTATAAATTTACTTAGTATCAAATTTCCTATCAAGTTTTGGAGAAGCACATAAGACATCATCTCAAATTTCAAGGGTTTCACTATGACAATATCCAAGAACCCAGTGTTCCTCCATAAATGTGAAAGACTGTATATGGACCAAGGGATTGTGGAAGACAAACCCATGGGATTCAAATCAAGTCTTCTTACTAGAGGAAGAATGAAGAAATCCAAAACCATTTGGAGAAAGTACATCTTTCCAGTTTAGCTGGGATGCATTCACAGACTGGAAAGGAAACATGGAATTTTCCTTTTGATGTTGTGACCTCCCATCTGTAACTAGTTTCATGTTGGGTAACATGTTTTCCATGGGACTGGTCATCTCTCTTGCCCTGCCAACTTCTCCTATTCACCTAGGATTATATCTAGAAAAATATGAAGAATAAGCTTGTCATTAATAAGGAAAACACTATAGCTACAAAGCAGGGAATTTTAAACAAGGATCTTTAATGAACAAAAATGTCATATTATTTCTGTGTTAAAGGATGATGGTCTGTTATATTCATTATATTTAGTTTCCTTTAATTACATGTTTAATTATATTAATATATAAATTATTTTTATTTTTTGCAATTTAAAATTTTCTGTTTATACCATAGAATAATCAGGAAAATATTCCCTAGTAAGGATGGACAGGAAAACAATTAAAACATAAAATGGGAAAACAGAGAAAAGTATGGTTATATGTCTATGGGAACCCTGAACTAGAACCATCACTCTAACTAATCATTAAGGAATAAATTCATAGCAACTTCTTGGCCCTGAAAGGAGATTTTAAGATGTAGATTTATCAGGTGGTTTTCCGACTTTTGGGGAATCCCTGGTGACTCAGACAGTAAAGCATCTGCCTGCAATGCAGGAGACCTGGGTTCGATCCCTGGGTTGGGAAGATTCCCTGGAGAAGGAAATGGCAACCCACTCCAGTACTCTTGCCTGGAAAATTCCATGGATGGAGGAGCCTGGTAGGCTACAGTCCGTGGGATCACAAAGTCAGACACAACTGAGCAACTTCAGTTTTTTGTTTTGTTTGTTTTTTTTTTTTTGGTGGCTCAGATGGAAAAGAATCCACCTGCAATGCAGGAGATCCAGATTTGATCCCTGGACCGGGAATATTCCCTGGAGAAGGGAACGGCAACCCTCCTCAGTATTCTTGCCTAGAGAATTCCACAGACTAAGGAGCCTGGTGGACTGCAGTGCGTGCCGTCCCGAGGAGTCAGACATGACTGAGAAACTAACACTTTTTGGCTTCTAAATGGCTAATGGGAAATAGACGGGGAAACAGTGGAAACAGTGTCAGACTTTATTTTTTTGGGCTCAAGATCACTGCGGATGCTGATTGCAGCCCTGAAATTAAAAGACGCTTACTCCTTGGAAGGAAAGTTATGACCAACCTAGATAGCATACTAAAAAGCAGAGACATTCCTTTGCCAACAAAGGTCCATCTAGTCAAGGCTATGATTTTTCCCGTGGTCATGTATGGATGTGAGAGTTGGACTGTGAAGAAAGCTGATCGCCGAAGAATTGATGCTTTTGAACTGTGGTGCTAGAGAAGACTCTTGAGAGTCCCTTGGACTGCAAGGAGATCCAACCAGTCCATTCTAAAGGAGATCAATCCTGGTTGTTCATTGGAAGGACTGATGCTAAAGCTGAAACTCCAATACTCTGGCCACCTCATGTGAAGAGTTGACTCACTGGAAAAGACTCTGATGCTGGGAGGGATTGGGGGCGGGAGGAGAAGGGGACGACAGAGAATGAGATGGCTGGATGGCATCACCGACTCGATGGACATGAGTTTGAGTGAACTTTGGGAGTTGGTGATGGACAGGGAGGCCTGGCGTGCTGTGATTCATGGGGTCTCAAAGAGTCGGACACGACTGAGTGACTGAACTGAACTGTAATGGCTAATCTTTATTTTCCATCCAACAAATGCAAAATGGTATATATGTGACTTGGTAGTAGACTGAGAAAACCATGACTAAACTGCCCAGATATGAACTTTCTATTTAAAAATATATCAGCAGATGTTACTGTTTCCAAGGGTGTTGGTTTTCAGTCATTAACATTACTTCGGAACTATTAAAGTGCTGGTTTAGCATTCTGTTTAAAACTTGTCAGTGGATTTTTCAGGTGTGAGCATAGTGGAACACTCTGAACTATACCATGATATGTTTAACAATAGCCAACAAATCAAACATTGTGCATGAAATCATGACTAGCAATGGCTATATATTTTTTAATATGATAATTTTTTTAAATCCTAGATGCCCTCTGTACCTGACATACACCATATTGCTTTCAAATGTGGAATATTCTTCTTTGAAACTAGAAAACTGACAAAATAGTTTTTAAGTTTTGCCTTTTAAATTAATAGAAAATTTCTTTTTCTGAAGTTCACTTTCCTATCAGCATTTTAAATTTAAGGTGTATTTCATTTTCCATGGGAAAAAATTTAGAACATTCTCATTCTAAAATGTCAGTGTATTGGTATAAAGTGTAAATTCTTAAATTTAAATTACCTTATAATTCACAAGATTATCAGAACTTCAGTGGTATTTTTTAAATTAAGACTAAGTGTACAAGGTAAATAATCCAGGAAAAACATGATTATTTTAAACCACATATTTTAAACTTCAGAGCAATAGTTAATCATACTTTACCTTCTAAGTATAACTAAAATCATATTTTGGCATAATTTTGAAAAATAAATATTTTACATTAGAATTATTTCACATCCATGCCCATAGAATAGTTTCTTTACAATTATTTTCAGAACATGGTAGAGCTTTTTGAAAATCCTGTTAAGATTCTAGTTGTGATAAGAGAAATTCAAATCTACTCTTTTATCTAAAATATAGTTTATAATTTTAACACTTTAAGGAACACTAGAAGTTTAAGGAAATACTTAAATCTCCAGGAATCTTATTTTAAACATATTTAAAGCACGGGGGAAAAAACAACTGAAATTGGTACATTATTTTTTTTCACTATATAAACAGTCAGCCAGTCATGATTTTTTGTTTGTTTCATATTGTAAGTATCTCTGAAACACCAGAGCTCTTTTAATGTATAAATATTAGGAAGGATTAATAACTATTAAAATTATGTACTTATTTTTGTTTGTTGGTGTTTATCTACAAAGCTGGAGAGAAGTAGATTTCTCACTCCTGTTGAGAGTGGAAATGTTCTTGAGAATGAGAAATAGTTTGCTAAATGGTTAGCACAGAAGATCATTTATTTTAAGAATAACCTAAATCCAGAATGCTTCAGGATAGGGCAAAGGCAAATTTTGACAGGAAATAGTCACAATGTTAATTTAGATCCTGTATTTAAGTGTGAACACAGAATCAATTTCTGCCCATACTTTTTACTGATACTAATTAGCGATCATCACTCTTCCTTTTATAAAAGTTGAGGGAAAAGCTGATGCATTCCTTAATATTTGCAGTTATATTTATTATCCAACTGCTTTGTGTTGGATGAATGGGAATTCCTCAGAGGCTTCATCTATCTGCCTGACTTTCATAAAACTAAACACAAGCTTATATTCTAAAATTTTGATAGACTCCTTCAAAATATTTCTGCTTTATCTATAAAATAACAGGAATGATGTAATAACATTTACCTCATAGAGTGAAGATTAAATGAAATGACTCAGTGCCTGGCATAAAGACCCAATAACTGTTAAGCTGAGTTTTTTCCCTTCTATCCTATAAGAATTGGAACATGTTACAGTAGACACTGTCTTATCTCAAAGCCTAACACAGCACACCATTAACAGGCATTTGATTGGTATTTTGCATTACTTAATAATATGGAGAAATTATATGAAGAAAAGTATTTTCACTGTTTGCTGTTAGTAGGATCAATAAACATTCTTTGATTCAATTAACAGGAATCCTTACAGAAGTAAAATGACTTATGGATTATATTCATTACCTAATACATTTATAGTAGTGATAATTTATAAGATTAATATAATATTTTTCCAAGCTTCTAATATCCCAAGTTAATATACACTTTCCTAGTTTGTGTTTATAAATTCTGGATTTGTTTCTGAAGAATAAAAAATGCTCCTGTAAAGCAGATGGTATACCTATTTAGAGTTATGGACCCTAAATTCTACAACAAATTATTTCACAAGTACATATAACTGTAAATAGCAACCCATGATTTATTATGGGCAGTTTCTGCTAGTGTGCCTTCCCATGCAGCTAAAAATTTACTGCTCCCTAACCCAGACATTATTTTTCACCCTTGGTTGTTAGGACTTTTCATAAGCTTGTGCTTTTCAAGAGAGAGAGAGAGGGAGAGAAAGGGAGGTGGCAGGGGTGTACTCAATATGTGTGCCTATGCCTTGGGATTTCTCGTGAATCTGTTTCAAATCCTGGATATCCTTTCTAACAAAATGTATTGATCTCTGTGCACTCTCCAGGAGACTAATATATTACCAAGCAGGATTATGCATATAAAAATAGAGGAAGACAAAGACAGGAACAGGTATTTTTTTTAAAATAGAGAATTTATAAATATAGTAGTTCTCTGGAGGGCAAAATACCATTTGCAGTTCCAAATAAACGTGTAACTCAGACCATGCCTACACTTGAAATACTAATATATTTTTCTCCCTGTGATTAATTCTTCAAGCTTCCATTTTATCCAGATAACTTTCTATAATCTCTAGTTTAACCCTGCCTTAGAGAATTTTCTGCCGCTAAACTGTCACTTGGAGAACCATTGGCATATAGCCAAACATCCCCGGTTATGCACTAATGCGCTGAAAACTTTCATCTCTGTACAGCACTACATATCCTTGATCAAACAACACTCTCCAACTTCCATTCTTCCTAAGTCTTCCTCTTTCTTTTTGCAACTTGGAATGTATCTTTAGGTAACTGTGTCATCTCTACCTTCTGAATGGCATACTGATTATCTTGTACTAACTGTAACCAGTGTTCTCTGATGACATGACTTCCATCTCTCTCAAGTGTCGGCTGCTTTCCCAATACCTTACAGTTTTAGGTTGAACTCTCCATGTTCCAACCATTTCTCCCCCTACAACACTTCAAAAACACCATTAATTTGAATCTTGTTGCATGAGTTTTTGCCACAAATGAATGCTACTTAACTGCTGTTTTCTGCTGACCTCCTGCTCAGCCTTTTCAATCATTGATGACTTTAGTATTGACTTATTCTTTCTCATTACCTTGTCCTGTTTTTCTACTTGGTAAATTGAACATTCACAAGGAGGACCTATCTGACCTCTAGTGTCTCTTTTCTTAATTTCCTCTCAATTAATACTATTTTCCTATTTACTTCATACCTCAGCTGCTCACTCTCATGCTCATCTCTTTGTTTTATCAACAACTATATGTTGATTTCAAACACCCTCATTCTCTGTTATTTCTTATCCTTCTAGCTCCCTTAATTAATCAAAAATGCATCAAGTTTTTTCGTCAAGACTTCTGTTGGTCCTGTCACTTTTCCCACTATTCATAATGTCATGTCCTGACATTTCTCCTTAACTAGGCTATATTTCAAAGTCCATTATTTTAATGAAACTTTCTGAATACTTTAGACTTACCTCCTTGTCACTGTCTTTATCTGCCCTCCTTAACCTTGTAACATTTCACCTCTAATTGAATGCAACAATCTGTTTTTCTCCATCTGTATTTGATTAATGATTAATGTGGACAAAATTATAGAGACCTGCTTACAAGTTTCACTGTAGATTTAGGAACACAAATAACTACTCAACACCATTAACTAATTCCATCATATTCTCTATCTTTGAACTTCTAAAGCCCGTCTTAATTCAACCTACCTAATAACTTCATTTCAGTAATGTAAGGTTAAATAGAAAGATTCACATGCGAGCTCCCTCACTTTCTGAAACCCACAGATAAAACATCCTGTTTGTATCTGTATCCACGTTCTCTGCCTTTCACTTGCTAATGTAGTTCGAAACCCTGCCATGTGTATTCCCTTCCAAGAAACTAATTTCCACAATTGTCCCTCCTAGCTGTATATCATAAATTTCTCTGCTGTTTTAAAATTCTTAATATATAGTTCTAGTGTCTTTCTTCTGGCTATGCACCATTATTTTCAGCCTCTTATGGCAAAATTTCTTGAGTCTATGTTCACTTACTCCAGATCTTTCCTTCCTATTTATTCTCAGCCACCCCAAATAGATTTTCACTCCCTTCATTCCATGATTATAGAAGACATTGTTGGTGCACAGTCACATTGGTCATTTTTCTGCTTTCATCTTACTTGAATTTATAAGCAGCATCCAATGCAGATGACCACTGTCTTTTTTTAAATCAGTTTTTGAGTTGCTCAAGATTCTGAGAAGCTTCTTTCTCCCAAATTTATTCCTATAAATTTCTCTTTCTTAGTATTCTGAGAAAGTTGGTTCTTCTGCCTAAGACTGGCTTGTAAGTGTTGGAGTGCCTGAAGGATAGGTTAATTTAACCATGTTCATCTGTGCTGATCTCCCTAGAGGACATCATCAGTGACAAAGAATTATACTTAGATTCTTGGAAAATAGGCACTCACTTTTGCAAAAAAGTTATTTTTTGCCCTTTTTTATTGAGGTAAATTATATAACATTATATAAGTTTCAGATGTACACCGTTATAATTAGTCCTCTGTACATTCATTTCAGTTCAGTTCAGTTCAGTCGCTCAGTCGTATCCGACTCTCCGTGACCCCATGAATCACAGCATGCCAGGCTTCCCTGTCCATCACCAACTCCCGGAGTTCCCTCAAACTCATGTCCATCGAGTCGGTGATGCCATCCAGCCATCTCATTCTCCGTCGTCCCCTTCTCCTCCCGCCCCCAACCTTTCCCAGCATCAGAGTCTTTTCCAGTGAGTCAACTCGTCGCATGAGGTGGCCAAAGTATTGCAGTTTCAGCTTTAGCATCAGTCCTTCCAATGAACACCCAGGATTGATCTCCTTTAGAATGGACTGGTTGGATCTCCTTGCGGTACAAGGGACTCTCATGAGTCTTCTCCAACACCACAGTTCAAAAGCATCAATTCTTCGGCGATCAGCTTTCTTCACAGTCCAACTCTCACATCCATACATGACCACGGGAAAAACCATAGCCTTGACTAGACGGACCTTTTTTGGCAAAGGAATGTCTCTGCTTTTTAATATACTATCAAGGTTGGTCATAACTTTCCGTCCAAGGAGTAAGCGTCTTTTAATTTCAGGGCTGCAATCAGCATCTGCAGTGATTTTGGAGCCCCAAAAAATAAAGTCTGACTCTGTTTCCACTGTTTTTCCATCTATTTCCCATGAAGTGATGGGACCGGATGCCATGATCTTTGTTTTCTGAATGTTGAGCTTCAAGCCAACCTTTTCACTCTCCTCTTTCACTTTCATCAAGAGGCTTTTGAGTTCCTCTTCACTTTCTGCCATAAGGGTAGTGTCATCTGCATATCTGAGATTATTGATATTTCTCCCGGCAATCTTGATTCCAGCTTGTGCTTCTTCCAGCCCAGCGTTCATCATGATGTACTCTGCATATAAGTTAAATAAGCAAGGTGACAATATACAGCCTTGACACACTCCTTTTCCTATTTGGAACCAGTCTGTTGTTCCATGTCCAGTTCTGACTGTTGCTTCCTGACCTGCATACAGGTTTCTCAACAGGTAGGTCAGGTGGTCTGGGATTCCCATCTCTTTCAGAATTTTCCACAGTTTATTGTGATCCACACAGTCAAAGGCTTTGGCACAGTCAATAAAGCAGAAATAGATGCTCTTCTGAAACTCTCTTGCTTTCTCCATGATCCAGCAGATGTTGGCAATTTGATCTCTGGTGCCTCTGCCTTTTCTAAAACTTGCTTGAACATCTGGGAGTTCACGGTTCACATATTGCTGAAGCCTGGTTTGGAGAATTTTGAGCATGACTTTACTAGTGTGTGAGATGAGTGCAACTGTGCAGTAGTTTGAGCATTCTTTGGCATTCCCTTTCTTTGGGATTGGAATGAAGACTGACCTTTTCCAGTCCTGTGGCCACTGCTGAGTTTTCCAAATTTGCTGGCATATTGAGTGTAGCACTTTCACAGCATCATCTTTCAGGATTTGAAATAACTCAACTGGAATTCCATCACCACCACTAGCTTTGTTTGTAGTGATGCTTTCTAAGGCCCACTTGACTTCACATTCCAAGATGTCTGGCTCTAGGTCAGTGATCACGTTATCGTGACTATCTTGGTCGTGAAGATCTTTTTTGTACAGTTCTTCTGTGTATTCTTGCCACCTCTTAATATTTTCTGCTTCTGTTAGGTCCATACCAGTTCTGTCCTTTATCGAGCCCATCTTTGCATGAAATGTTCCCTTGGAATCTCTAATTTTCTTGAAGAGATCTCTTGTTTTTCCTATTCTGTTGTTTTCCTCTATTTCTTTGCATTGATCACTGAGGAAGGCTTTCTTATCTCTCCTTGCTATTCTTTGGAACTCTGCATTCAGATGCTTATATCTTTCCTTTTCTCCTTTGCTTTTCGCTTCTCTTCTTTTCACAGCTATTTGTAAGGCCTCCTCAGACAGCCATTTTGCTTTTTTGCATTTCTTTTCCATGGGGATGGTCTTGGTCCCTGTCTCCTGTACAATGTCACGAACCTCCGTCCAGAGTTCATCAGGCATTACAAAGTGATTATTACTTTGTAATAATTGCCATCCATCACCATACATTTGACCCCTTCATCCGTTGCAGCCATTCTCCACACCATTTAAAGTTATTACAAAATGATGGCTATATTAACCCTTTACTGTACAATATATCCTTGTTGCTTATTTATTTTATATATAGGAGTTTGTACCTCTTAATCCCATGACCATAGCTTGCCCCTTCCCTCTCCCCACTAGTATATCCACTAGTTTGTTTTCTGTATCTGTGAGTTTGTTTCTTTTTTATTATATACATTTGGATTTTTTATTTTTTAATTTCCACATTTGATTGATAACATACTGTATTTATCTTTATCTGACTGGCTTATTTTACAAAACATATTATCTGAGGTCCATTCATATTGTTGTAGGTAACATTTCATTCTTTTTATGGCTTGGTAACATTATGGCAGAAAGTGAAGAGGAACTCAAAAGCCTCTTGATGAAAGTGAAAGAGGAAAGTGAAAAGGTTGGCTTGAAGCTCAACATTCAGAAAACAAAGATCATGGCATCCGGTCCCATCACTTCATGGGAAATAGATGGAAAACAGTGGAAACAGTGTCAGACTTTATTTTTTTGGGCTCCAAAATCACTGCAGATGCTGATTGCAGCCATGAAATTAAAAGACATTTACTCCTTGGAAGGAAAGTTATGACCAACCTTGATAGTATATTAAAAAGCAGAGACATTCCTTTGCCAACAAAGGTCCGTCTAGTCAAGGCTATGGTTTTTCCCGTGGTCATGTATGGATGTGAGAGTTGGACTGTGCAGAAAGCTGATCGCCGAAGAATCGATGCTTTTGAACTGTGGTGTTGGAGAAGACTCTTGAGAGTCCCTTGTACTGCAAGGAGATCCAACCAGTCCATTCTAAGGGAGATCAAGCCTGGGTGTTCATTGGAAGGACTGATGCTGAAGCTGAAACTCCAATACTTTGGCCACCTCATGTGACGAGTTGACTCACTGGAAAAGACTCTGATGCTGGGAAAGGTTGGGGGCGGGAGGAGAAGGGGACGACAGAGAATGAGATGGCTGGATGGCATCACCAACTCGATGAACATGAGTTTGAGGGAACTCCGGGAGTTGGTGATGGACAAGGAGGCCTGGCATGCTGTGATTCATGGGGTCGCGGAGAGTCGGACAAGACTGAGTGACTGAACTGAACCGAACTGAATATTCCATTGTATGTGTGCATATGCATATACCAAAATATATTCACATAAAAACTATATATAAATGTAGTGTATACATTTACATGTATTGTATATACATATACAATACACTGCATCTTCTTTATCCATTCATCCAAAAATAAACACTTACGTTGCTCCCATATATTGTCAGTTGTAAATAATGTTGATATAAACCTTGGGGTAGATATATCTTTTCAAATTAGTTTTTTTGTTTTTTCAGATATATACCCAAGCGTGGAGATTCTGGGTCAAATGGTAGTTCTTTTTAGCTTTTTGAGAAACCTCCATATGGTTTTCCACAATGGTTGCACCAGTTTACATTCCCACCAACAACAGTGTACAAAGATTCCCTTTTCTCCACATTCTTGCAACATTTATTATTTGTGGGTATTTTTTAGGGGGCGTGTGATAGCCATTCTAACAGGTGTGAGGTGATATTGTAGTTTTGTTTTGCATTCCTTTGATAATTTGTGATGTTGAGCATCTTTTCCTGTACCCATTGGCCACCTGTATGTTTCTTTGGGAAAACATCTGTTTAGATCTTCTGCCAATTTGGGGGGCGCAGTGCTTCCCTGATAGCTCAGCTGGTAAAGAATCCACCTGCAATGCAGGAGACCCGGTTCGATTCCTGGGTCAGGAAGATCCAATGGAGAAGGGATAGGTTACCCCCTCCAGTGTTCTTGAGCTTCCCTGGTGACTCAGATGGTAAAGAATACGCCAGTAATACAGGAGTCCTGGGTTTGATCCCTTAGTTGGGAAGATCCCCTGGAGAAGAAAATGGCTACCCAATCCATTATTCTCGCCTGGAGAATTCCATGGACATATTTTTTAATCAGACTTTTTTTCTGAACTGTATGAGTTCTTTACATAATTAGGAAATTAATCCCTTATTGGATACATGCTTTAAAAATATTTTTTCTCATTTTGTTAATACTTGCCTTTGCTCTGCTGAGGCTTTTTAGTTCGATTTAATTCCAGATATTTATTTTCTGTTTCCTTTGGTGTTTGGTGTCAAATCTAAAATTGTTTCATTTAAAATACACAGATGTATTTTCTTTTATCAAGAATTTAACTTTTCAGAATAGTTTTTAAAATAGCTGTGTTGAAATATAATTCACATACCATAAAATTTATTCATTTTAAGTGTACAGTTCAATGTACCCTCATAGAGTTGTGCAGTCATCATAATTTAATTACAGAATATCTTCATGTTCCAGAGGAGAAACCGAGCATTGACTGTCACTCCCCACTGTCCCCCACCTCTAGCTCTCAGCAGTTGCTAATCAACTTTTTGTCTGTATTGATTTGCCTGTTCTGGACACTTCATATCAGGGGAAACATATGAATTGTCATCTTTTGTGACTTTTTTTTCTTTTAGCATAATGTGTTCAAGGTTCATTCATGTTTAGCATGTATCAGTAGATCATTCCTTTTTATTGCTAAATCATATTCATCTGTCTATACATTCAGTTCAGTTCAGTTCAGTCGCTCAGTCGTGTCTGACTCTTTGCGACCCCATGAATCACAGCACGCCAGGCCTCCCTGTCCATCACCAACTCCCGGAGTTCACTCAAACTCATGTCTACAGAGTCGGTGATGCCATCCAGCCATCTCATTCTCAGTCGTCCCCTTCTCCTCCCGCCCCCAACCTTTCCTAGCATCAGACTCTTTTCCAGTGAGTTAACTAGTCGCATGAGGTGGCCAAAGTATTGGAGTTTCAGCTTTAGCATCAGTCCTTCCAATGAACACCCAGGATTGATCTCCTTTCGAGTGGACTGGTTGGATCTCCTTGCAGTCCAAGGGACTCTCAAGAGTCTTCTCCAACACCACAGTTCAAAAGCATCAATTCTTCGGCAATCAGCCTTCTTCACAGTCCAACTCTCACATCCATACATGACCACTGGGAAAACCATAGCCTTGACTAGACGGACCTTTGTTGGCAAAGCAATATCTCTGCTTTTTAATATTCTATACATTAATAATGGCCATTTGGGTTTTTTCCACTTCTTACAAAAGACTCTGATGCTGGGAAAGGTTGGGGGCGGGAGGAGAAGGGGACGACGGAGAATGAGATGGCTGGATGGCATCACCGACTCTGTGGACATGAGTTTGAGTGAACTTCGGGAGTTGGTGATGGACAGGGAGGCCTGGCGTGCTGTGATTCATGGGGTCGCGGAGAGTCGGACACGACTGAGCGACTGAACTGAACTGAACTGAACTGACCCATTATGAATAATAATGCTATGAAAATCCATGTGTAAATTTTTTGCATGGACATAGTTTTATTTTCTTTTTGGTATGTATGTAAGAGTGGAATTGCTGGATCATATAACAGCTGTATGTTTAACTTTTGAGAGGAAGTCAAACTGGTTTCTACAGCATCCAAACCATTTTTAAATTCCCACCAGCAATGCATGAATTTTCCAATTTCTCCATATCCTTGCTAATATTGTTATTATTTGTCATTTTGATTTTTGTCATCCTAGTGGAAATGAAGTGTTGTCACATTGCAATTTTTGTTTGTGTTTATTAACACAAATGGCAAATGATGTTGAGCATCTTTTCATTGTTTTTCTTTTTCAAAAATATTATTCAAACTGTTGGACTATTTACACCACATTAACAAACTGAAAAATAAAAATCATATGATTATCTCAATAGATGCAGAGAAAGCCTCGACAAAATTCAGCATCCATTTATGATAAAAACCCTCCAGAAAGTGGGAATAGAAGGGACGTATCTCAACATAATAAAACCTATATATGACAAACCCACAGCAAACATTATCCTCAATGGTGAAAAACTGAAAGCATTTCCCCTAAAGTCAGGAACAAGACAAGGGTGCCCACTCTCACCACTACTATTCAACATAGTTCTGGAAGTTTTGGCTACAGCAATCAGAGCAGAAAAAGACATAAAGGGAATACAAATTGGAAAAGAAGAAGTAAACTTTCACTGTTCACCGATGACATGATCCTCTACACAGAAAACCCTAAAGACTCTACCAGAAAACTACTAGAGCTAATCAATGAATACAGTAAAGTTGCAGGATATAAAATCAACACACAAAAATCACTTGCATTCTTATACACTAATAATGAGAAAATAGAGAAGTTAAGGAAACTATTCCATTCACTGTTGCAACGAAAAGAATTAAATACTTAGGAATATATCTACCTAAGGAAACAAAAGACTTGTACATAGAAAACTATAAAACACTAGTGAAAGTAATCAAAGAGGACACTCATAGATGGAGAAATATACCGTGTTCATGGATTGGAAGAATAAATATTGTAAAAATGAGGACACTACCCAAAGTAATTTATACATTCAATGCAATCCCTATCAAGCTACCAACGATATTTTTCACAGAACTAGAACAAATAATCTCACAATTTGTATGGAAATGCAAAAAACCTCGAATAGCCAAAGCAATCTTGAGGAAGAAGAATGGAACTGGGGGAATTAACCTGCCGGACTTCAGGCTCTACTACAAAGCCACAGTCATCAAGATAGTATGGTACTGGCATAAAGACAGAAATATAGATCAATGGAACAAAATAGAAAGCCCAGAGATAAATCCACGCACCTATGGACACCTTATCTTTGACAAAGGAGGCAAGAATATAAAATGGAGAAAAGACAGTCTCTTTAACAAGTGGTTCTGGGAAAACTGGTCAGCCACTTGTAAAAGAATGAAACTAGAACATTTCCTAACACCATACACCAAAATAAACTCAAAATGGATTAGAGAGCTAAATGTAAGACCAGATTCTATAAAACTCCTAGAGGAGAACGTAGGCAAAACACTCTCTGACATAAATCACAGCAGGATCCTCCAAGACCCACCTCCCAGAATATTGGAAATAAAAGCAAAAATAAAATTTGGGGGTTTTCTATTATCGAGTTTTAAGTTTTTTTTATATGTTCTTTATACAAGTCCTTTATCAGATATATGATTTACAAATATTTTCTACCAGTCTGTAGTTTTGCTTTTTGCTTTCTTAGCAAGAATTTTAAGTAATTTTATAGTTTTACCAGTGTCACCTTCAATTTATATGCCAATAAACAAACATTCCAAAATATACTGTGCTAAAACAGAAAAACAATGATTCTTCTTTGTATACTTCATGTTACTTTTACAAGGTTACAGTGGAATAGCTAGGGGTAGAGGGTTGCTTCATGTTCATACTCAACTAGAGAATATCTGGATGTAGAGATTTAAATGAGCTTTGTATTTGTTTTATGTTTCTCTGAATGCTAGTAGAAAAGGGAAGACTTCAGAACTGGTAGTAATTTTTCACATATAGTGAAAACTCAAACAAATATAAAAGCAGGCAGAATCTATTCCTAACCATGGGGGAATTCCTATGTAGGTACTCAGTTGAACATGACTCCAGGGGACAAAAAGCACAAAATGCCTAATTCATTGTAAGTGACAGTTAAGTGGCTAAATGAATCGATGATAGTATGTGATTTGAATTCCTTAGGGCCCTAGGATTCTACTTGTTGAAACTGCGTGACCTTGAAAATACCTATCTAAAATTAGTATGAACTTGGGAAACAAAAGATATTTCCATGGCAACCTGGAGTGTCATAAATAAGTAAATTGTTCAACAGTTACACAGAATGAGACTTTATTTTCTGAAAACTTTGGTCTGGGCACTTAAAAAATTTTACCTTTTGTAAAATCTAGCTGTAGTAATTAATCTTCTGGGTAGTTAATGCAAACTAAAAGACTTCCTCGGTGGTGAGATTTTCCAGAAATACTGCAATTCAGGGTGATATTGGAGCAAGAGGTCTAAAGTGGTATGAATGGTCTTTGTGAGGTCTTATGGCCAGTTTGGAGTCAGGGGCCAGTTGGTACCTGTGGGATGACACTGAGTGATACTGCATTAATTAAAGGGATCAAATAAATACTTTCTGTGCATATTCTTAAACATAATACTTTTAATGATACAAAACCTCCACTGGTAATAAATGTAGTAAGAAAAGTGGTCCTAGTACATTATATCCATTCCTTAAAGTCTTTAATGTTCGATACCAAAGGTCCCTTGAGAACATAGTATTTGGAAAAAAATCATCTTCTAAAGGTATTTTATAAAAATTATCTGTTACTTTTGGCATCTTTTAATGAATCTTAGATAACATGTAGTTATGTTGCTGAAACACTGATATTATAAGAAAAAATGTTTTGAGGAGGCTTGACATCTTTCTGAGACTGATGTGAGTAAAATGAGTAACAGAATATTTGTTTGCCTTTGTTCGAAACCATTTCTTATAACTTTTCTTGAAACACTGTGAATTTCATTCTATACTGGTCATGTTTCTATTGATTGCCTGGTCATAGACCAAGCAGTGATAAGTGTACTACCTGTTCATAGCCACCTAATTAGCCGATGGCATTCCTGAGCATGTCTGATGCAGGGTGAAACAATTCTAGCTCTTTAGTTCTCTAAGAGCTTTGCCCTGAAAATACCTTGGGACAGAAAGACGTGAGGCCAAGGCTAAGATAAAAATTGAGGAAGTAATGGGCATTTGGGGCAAATTAATGCCACCGTGCCAATAGACTGATTTTGTTTTTCCCTGACCTCAATAGGTCCTGAAGCTCTGTTTCAAGAGTGTGTTTTTGTTGTGCTGAACTGGAACCATTGAAATGTCAGGCTAATGAATGTCACCTCACTAATCTGTCTGGATGTAGAATCAAATCAAGAATTGTTGAATTTAACTGAAGTGTGTACATTATAGGATTTAAATTTTTATTGCTCAAATACATTTTCCATTAGTATAGTTTGCTTTATAATAGGATCTCAATTTATATTGTGTTAGCCTCCCTTTTATAAGGGGGTTTGATTTTAGTATTACTGGAAAGAGACAATGTCGATTAAGAAGGGTATTTTTTGCCTTCAGTTTTTGGAAATTTTGATGGCAAAAAAAAAAAATTGCTTTTAGTGATATGATTCTTATGGTTCTTATAGTTACTAAGTAGATTAATAAGATGAATAACAGATTTATATACAAAAACAATAAAGCATTATTTCTAAACTATCTAAAACCTAAAATTTTTGCTCTTAAAAAAAGGCATGACTCAATAAAAAGCCACAAACTGGAAGAAAATATTCACAACAGATAAAACTGGCACAAAATGTTTGATAACACTAAGTCTGAAATGACATGGAGCAAGTGAAATTCTGAATTTCAGGTCAGAGGGTAAAATGCTACAACTACTTCAAAAAACCATTTGGCAGATTAACTGAGCTAATATTGAAAGCAGACAGTATTGATACTAACACTATTATAGTTATAGTATATTTAATATTATAGATATACTATTATAGAATATTAGTAATATTATAAACTGTTCCCTTACTAAGGAAATAGTATCTTTATCCTCTCCAGTAATATGGAGATAAAATATATTGCTACCAAAAAAAAAATAGAATGTTAGCAGAAAAGTGTCTTAGAGCTCAGGGTTAATTTAGCTTTGCAAATATATATATATATATATATATATGTGTGTGTGTGTGTGTGTATTTGTATTTTCAAATTAGGTTAAAAATTACATAAAGTGAAATGCTCAGATCTTTATTGTAACCTTTCAGTCTATTTTGATGAGGGGATATCAATAAACAGTATTTCCATCATTTTGGAAGTTCCCTCTGTCCCTTTCACAGTCAGTCCCCTCAGGAATAACCACTGAATTGACTGCAAAACCCCTGACGTTGGTTTTGATTAATCTAGAATTCATAGTTGGAATCATACATGTATACTTTTTGTGCCTGTTCATTTAGCATAATATTTTCACAGCTCAACTGTGTTTGTGTGTGTCAGTAACTTATTCCTATTTATTGCTGAAAAGTGTTCCATTATAGGAATATCCTATAGTTGTTTTTCTTAAAAAATCCCTTCTCTTGTTGGTGGTCATCTGGGTTATTTCCAGTTTGGGACTGTTATTATTAAAGCTGCAATGAACATTCATATATAAGCTATTTTTGTATATATATGCTTTCATTTCTCCTGGGGAAAAAGTTAGGAGTGGAATAGTTAGAGGAGTCCTGGGTCAGAGGATAAGTGTATATTTAACTTTTTAAGAAAATGCCAAATGCTTCTTTGAAGTAGTTGTAGCATTTTACCCTCTGACCTGAAATTCAGAATTTCACTTGCTCCATGTCATTTCAGACTTAGTGTTGTCAACCATTTTGTGCCAGTTTTATCTGTTGTGAATATTTTCTTCCAGTTTGTGGCTTTTTATTGAGTCATGCATTTTTTTAAGTTTTAGGTTTTAGATAGTTTAGAAATAAAACTTTATTGTTTTTGTATATAAATCTGTTATTCATCTTGATTCAATTTTCAGTATGGTATAAGGTAAATATCGAAGTTTCTTAATCCCTAATGGATAATCAGTGTTTCCATACCATTTATTGAAGAGATTTACCTTTCTCTCTTTATTTAGTTCTGTTTTCAAATATCAAGGCTCTGTTTCTAGACTGTTTGGTTCCGTTGATCTATCCTTTTGCCAATACCATACTCTTTTGGTAACTATGAAAAGTGTGAAAGTGAAAGTCACTCAGTCATGTCTGACTCTTTTGAACCAATGGACTATATAGGCCATGGAATTCTTCAGGCCAGAATACTGGAGTGGGTAGCCTTACCCTTCTCCAGGGGATCTTCCAAACCCAGAGATCAAACCCAGGTCTCCCACATTGCAGGTAGATTCTTTACCAGCTGAGCCACAAGGGAAGCCCAAGAATACTGGAGTGGGTAGCCTATCTGCTTCTCTAGCAGATCTTCCTGACCCTGGATTCCCTGATAGCTCAGTTGGTAAAGAATCTGCCTTTAATGCAGAAGACCTTAGTAATTATAGCTATATAAAAAGGCTTAAAATTAGGTGGCATATATTTCTCCTTTTATTTCTAAGGCTATTGCAGGCTATTTTTCTTTTTTTTTTTTTTCTTTTTTCAGCTTTGCTGCTGCTAAGTCACTTCAGTCGTGTCCGACTCTGTGCGACCCCATAGACGGAAGCCCACCAGGCTCCGCCGTCCCTGGGATTATCCAGGCAAGAACACTGGAGTGGGTTGCCATTTCCTTCTCCAATGTGTGAAAGTGAAAAGTGAAAGTGAAGTTGCTCAGTCGTGTCCGACCCTTAGCGACCCCACGGACTACAGCCAACCAGGCTCCTCCATCCATGGGATTTTCTAGGCAATAGTACTGGAGTGGCTTGCCATTGCCTTCTCCGTCAGCTTTAGCAGGTTGTAATTGTTATTTTGTCAATGGTTTCTTTTGCTCTGTAGAATCTTTTTAGTATGATGTATTTTCGTTTGTCTTTTTTTGCGTTTGTCTTTGCTTTTGGTGTTAAATCCTATTTTAGTTATTTTTCATCCTTTACCTTTTAATATAAATTTTTAATTGCTTTGCCAATTAAAAAAAATCTTTAATGGATTTTAATTGTGATTGCATTTAATCTATAAATATATTTGTAGGGACCAGACATGTTAACACCATTGAGTCCCCTGATTCCTAAACATAGTATCTATTTATTTGTTTGTTTATTTTCTCTAATTTCTGTCAGGAATATTTTATGGTTTAAAGTGGGCCAGTCTTGTCCATCGTCTGTTAATATTTATAAATTTAGGAAAATATTTAGAAATATTTTAAAATATTTGATATTTTGATGCTATTATAAAATATTTAAATTTTTATTTTCAAGTAGTTTATTTTTAACTTATTTATTTTTGGATAGTGAGTTTATGCTTTGCCATATTGCTAAATTTGCTTATTACTTTTTGTGGTATTCTTAAAGATTCCTTAGGATTTTCTTTGTACACAATTATATCATCTGAAAATAAAGACAGTTTATGTCTTTGTAATCTCTATAGCTGTTTCTTCTTGTTGCTTTACTGCAATGACGGGGACCTCTAGTTGAATATTGTTTTAGATCTTTCTTTTATTATGGGAAGAATATAATTTTTCCTCTTGGGTCAACAGTAGCAGAGACTATTGTCAGTTGGGGTGGGGGGAGCTTATGTCCCTTGTGTAAGCATTGCCATGTATATCCGATATTGGTAACATGAAAATCCTATGTAATCCAGGCAAGTGCAGGGAATGATCAGTTTTCTTTCTTTTCCCTAGCTGGAGTTAACTCTTCTTTCTTTATTTTACAGGTATAATAAAAAAGCTAAAGTAATTATCCATTCAGTTGTACATGTATACTTTTTTCCCTCAAAAAATAAAAGTTTTCCATGTGAAGGTCTTTTTGTCAGATTTGACTTTTTTGTCAGATCTAATTTCTAAGCTTTTCCTTCATTGGAAGCCTTCAAAAGTCAATTAAGCCACTTTGGTCAATGACTCTGGAAGTTGTCATCTCAAATGCTTATATAGGGCAATATAACCTTTGAAAAATTTGCCGTCTTTAACCTGTTTCCTCATCTCTCTGAAAAAAGAAAGAATAATGGAATGCTTTCATTAAGTCATAATATTATAGAAATATTTATACAGTTAGTGCTTTGATGGAGAACAGAGTTACAGAGAGTTCAGTTCAGTTCAGTTCAGTTCAGTCGCTCAGTCGTGTCCGACTCTCCGCGACCCCATGAATCACAGCACGCCAGGCCTCCCTGTCCATCACCAACTCCCAGAGTTCACTCAAACTCATGTCCACAGAGTTGGTGATGCCATCCAGCCAACTGCTGGTATTTATCTGGTTCAGTACCTGTGTCAGAAAGACTTAAGTAATGGTTTGTATGACAGCTGTTTATCTCAGTAATCAACTTCTAAAATGTTGATTTGTAGTTTTAATTTGTATGAATTTAATTATCAATTGCTACATTCGCTTGGATAGAAAACAAAGCTTTTCATGCAAAGGCATAACTAGAAAGGATTCTTATAAATCTTTCTCAAACACATTTTTAGTTCAAATTAATAGTATATTTATTTGGATCTTCATAATACTGCTACTCTAGGTCTGTTCCGTTCTGTTCCATCGCTCAGTCGTGTCCGACTCTATGCGACCCCGTGGACTGCAGCCTACCAGGCTTCTCCGTCCATGGGATTCTCCAGGCAAGAATACTGGAGTGGGTTACCATTTCCTTCTCCAGGGCATCTTCCCGACCCAGGGATCAAACCCGGGTCTCCCGCATTGGAGGCAGACGCTTTAACCTCTGAGCCACCAAGCGCTAGGTAGAAGTAGGTTTAATGCTTTACCTGTTTTTGTTTCAGTATTTTCAAATTTGGTTTAGACATTTAAGTATTTGAACTTGCTAAAGTGGAATAAATTAGTTTTTAAGTATGTAATTATTGTTCATCAGTCTTTCTAGTCAATAATTTTATCTGAGATACTTGCTACTAACTCTCATCTATTTAGTACTGTGGGTTTGTTTCCTTTCTATTAGTGACATTGCTATTTAATATGTCTTAATATGCCTAATAAAAACAGGGTCCCGAAGTGTTATCTAGTGTTCCTAAGCACATAAAGGCTGTGCTGTGATACTCAGAAAACACATGTGTTGAATAAACTTTATTCGCCATGAATTATATTGCTATTAGCTATGAATTCAATGTTAATGAATAAACAATATATATTAAATAAGGTATCTTCAAAGAGAAGCATATACAAAACAAGAATATGTATTGATCAGATGATGAAAATATTGTGACCAGAGGCTTACAAGAACCGAATTCTTTATTTCCCCTAGGAGCAATGATTCATTGTTTGCTAATTAGTGTTTGCAGCAACTATATAGATTATAACTACCATGGATGACTCTGGATAATATAATAACCATGGATAATATCATAGAATTCACTCTATAGTTGACCTTTGAACAATGCTGGTGTTAATCTGCATATAATTTATAATTGGCCCTCTGTATCCTTGGATTCAACCAACCGTGGACCCCATAGTACTGTAGTGTTTACTGTTGAAAAGTATCTGCACATAATGGACCCATGCAGTTCAAACCCACATAGTTCAAGGGGCAACTGTATTTCAGTTGTGATGGTAACAAAGCTTCTGTCTGTAACAATTTACACTGTAATCAAAATATGTAAGTGGTTATTTATTCACACTTTCATCAACAGTGTATATAAGGGAACTTTCAAATCTTTGTCATATAGGTTCAAAAAGGTATCTTACTGTTGTTTTCACTTCCTGTCTTGAGTTATATACATTTGTATTGGTGTGTGGAAATATGTGTGTGTGAAGGGTTTGCCCAAATCCCTTTCTCCATGTTAACAAGTACATTATTGGTATTTTTCTGGTAAATTTCTAAGGGCACTTAGTATACAGAGGAAAATATCCTTTGTGGTGTTAGTTGAAGATATTTTTTCCTCTTTTATCTTTGAGTAAGGCTATTTTTTCTTCGTTTAACCATAACAACTCTTAAATTTTTGCATAGTGAAGTTTATAAGTCTTCTTTCTGATTTTTTGCTTTCATTAGAAAGACTGTCTCTAACAATGGAAATAAATTTTTTAAAGTTTTAATATTTTCTTCCAGTCCATTTAAATTTTATTATTTAGTGTTCAAATATTTGATTCCACCTTATTTTTTTCTCTTTTTAAAAATGGCTAGCTGGTTGAAACAACCACTTTTTAAAAAATCTACTTTCTCCATCAATTCAAAATGCCATTTTGGTGTCAATATGTCAACTTTCTCTATATACTTAAATGTATTATTTTTGTTCAACATATTTCCAATTTTGTAAAGTATACTCACACAGAAGAGACCAGAAGAAAACTATGTCAATACATTTATACAAAATAAATGGGATGGAGCCTAAATAGTGAGCCCAATTGCACTGGCATATGTTGTTTTCCAAATGTTTTAACCTATCATTTCTGTGGGAGATTCTGAAACCAGCAGAAAATTATTATCAGATGATGCTTCAATCCTTAGAGATTTTGGTTGAAAGTAGAGCAAAAGTGTCTTAAATTTAGCAGTATAAATTTTATGAATTCTCTGTATGCCATTATTCCTAACAGGTCAGTATGGCGAAAAATAATTCAGCACTACATTCCTAACATTCGGGTCCAGTGAAATGCATTCACTTTCCTTAGTTAAGTCTCACATTGTTTGGAAATGCTAGTTTATTACACAAAAATCCACATCAACCTACAAGGCCAGTAATAGTCTGCTAAATATAACAGACCCCACACATCCCTGTAATTCTACAAATTAATGGTTTCATACATGGAGAGAACCCCTACCATGGTCAAGAAACCCAAATTAGTTATTCTGCCTGCCTTTTCTAAAACTGAGCCATTGAGGAGGTGACAAAGATTAGTGATGTTGAGCACTAATAATGATGATCCTGCTGACAGCCCTCCAATTTTAAAAATAATTAGGTATTTTTTTTATCCAGTTTCCTGTGCGGTGTTAAGTGTTTACAGCTTCTTAAATAGCTATGTGACACCATTCTTGGGAGACATTTAAGACATTACCCTCCCTACTCCCCAAACCCCAGAACCAAACCACAAAGGAAATAGTAACAGAAGTAAGATCTTATGGAAGGTTTTACATAGAGGCTTCCTTAGAACTAAAGTTAGCAATATTCTGACTCATTTTCTGCTGAGCGGCTGTATAGTTTTTGAGGTAGCTTAGATTTTCCATACACTTAGTAATTCCTGTTTTCACCAGCATACACAACAGGACTGAAAGCAGTTCATCAACCCAAGTGTTCTCTGTTAACCCAACTAGGAGGTAGAATAATTAAGTGGATCTCTTTTTATAAATCAACTCCAGTTTATAAAGGATAATTTGTTTATCAAATCCTGGTTGATTTTACTACCAGGTTTGTTGGAACTTATATACCAGTACTTCTTAGTTGGAGACCTGGTGGTTACTTGTGGTTTTGTTAATGGCAGCATCTTTACTTGCCTTGTTATCATACATATCAGAAAAAACTTGATAGTGACTGTTTGCCACATTACATTAATTTAGGTCTTCTCTTGGGTCGGTTAATGATCTGTCAGAAGCTGCTGGAGGTATTTGCTATTGAAAACATTTACTGAATCTATATAATGACTGAGATGTTATCTTTCAAATTCTCTGAATACTGGATAAAGAAATACCATGTTCCATGCAAGTCTTTTTTAGTGTCCTTCCCTCTATGGGATTTCAGTTCAGTTCAGTTCAGTCGCTCAGTCGTGTCCGACTCTTTGTGATTTGGTGAAGGATAATTAGATGGGGTTGAAGGCTATGCACATTCTTCTCCCAAAGAGAGACTCTACGTGGTGTTTCAGTTATATACTGCTTTGCTATATAGAGCCCCCAAATCTGGTTTTAATACATTAAAACAATTTATTATTATCTGATGTCTATGCCCGTTAATGGTACTGGACATTTGAAAATCTAAATAATTTTTACTTGCCGTCTTTCATGTAGCTATAGGCAGATGGTGAGTGGGTCTGGGGTCATCTGAGGGTTCTACTAGACACTCAAGGACTTCTTCCTTCACACACCAAGAGCCTCATCAGGGATGATTGGAACCACTTGGCATTGGTCAAGCAGACCTCTGGGCAGATTTATGAAATCAAGACATGTGACTTAATCCACTTTTAGAAAATTTCTTCTTATCTAACTGTGATTTCAGTCCTGTTCCCCCTGCCCTGAAGTTTTGTGCACTTAAAAGCTAAAACCTATTCTGTAAGATCTTTGATGCCTTTTAAACGGGTTGGAAGAGTCACTCTAGAAATACAATGTGCAAAGTCTTTCATTTTGTTTCAAATTGCACCTGCACATTTTTACTAATGCTGCAAACTGAAGCCTTTGACACAGTGTTTTTTGAGTGTTTTTAGTTCATTTCAGTTTAGTCACTCAGTCGTGTCCGACTCTTTGAGACCCCATGAATCACACAGCACGCCAGGCCTCCCTGTCCATCACCAACTCCCGGAGTTCACTCAAACTCACCTCCATCGAGTCGGTGATGCCATCCAGCCATCTCATTCTCTGTCGTCCCCTTCTCCTCCTGCCCCCAATCCCTCCAAGCATCAGAGTCTTTTCCAGTGAGTCAGCTCTTCACATGAGGTGGCCAGAGTATTGGAACTTCAGTTTTAGCATCAGTCCTTCCAATGTTTGTTTAGAGGTTTTATAGAGAATTAACAAAATTGTCTCATGAGCTCCAGATGGATCTACCCTTTAAAAATTCTTCTAAAAATAAAAATTACTAACTTTTCTTTTGGTATACTGATAGAAATTAGATTGTATTGAACTTAATTTTTTAAATTCAGTTTTTCTTGTCTCAATTTTTGCTTACAAGGAACTGTTACAAAGTCCAAGCTCACTCTGCTCACACCACGATAGGCCAATAAATCCAAGCTGAGGTGTTGGGCAAGGAACGGACTTTATTCAGGAGCCAGCTGACTGAGAAGATGGAAGGCTAGCACCTCAAAATAACCATCTTGTCCAGCCCTGGTTGCCAGGTTCTTTTATGGATTAGAGATGGAGAGAGGTGAGGAAACAAAGTAAAAAGACTTATTCAGTCTTTGCAAATATGTTAGTTTTATTTCCTTACAGTCCTTCACAGGTTATCTCCCTTGAGGCAAGCCATTATATATGTCTACAGTAAAAAAAAAGCAGCAAATGAGGGTTAAAATCTTAAAAGCAGATCCAGCATGAATTCTAAATTAACCTGTCTTGTTTACAGAACCATGTGTGTACAAATAATTTGTGTCCTCTGAATCTTGAAATCTTGGTTATTTCTATTCTTTGAGATTCATTTGTTTTTGAAGAATTACTGAAAGGCACACTATGGTTCTCACTACAATTTTTTTCTTCATGACACCAAGACAACTACTTCCTGGAGTAATTTTAAAATTAGATATAAATGTGCTGCATCTTTAGAATGCAGTACAGGTGTAGTGTCATTACTGGTTTTGAATCATCTGGAAGGAATTAAGCTGTATGGTTTACCTTTGGGCTGATCATGTCACCTTTGCTACCATTTGATTTGATATATCTAGCATGTCTAATCTTAACACCTGGAAGTTTAAGGCACTTAGCTAGAAAGAGAAATGATATTTCATCTGCCTCCCCAGGCTTTGTCAGATGGGGGAATACATATGGTAAAAAATGTTTACCAAAGGAAGAATGAGAAATTTCAAGGATGTATTCCCAAACTAGGTTCTAGTGATCACTTTCCTTTGCTAGTTCATTTGTGAGAGTTTTCCTGGATTTGAGCACTTTGGTTAAAAAAATCTTATTAAAAAACTGAAGGCCTGTGTTGTGCCAAACTCACTAGCTATTCTATTTTGTGACTGACATTTCCTTGGCCACTATGTTAGTGCAAGCATGATTTAAGTTAGGCAAAATAGTAATATTTGCAGAAGCTGTCTCAATGATGACACATTGGTAGTGAAATAATGGTTTTGAACATAGGCTGTGGATACAGTTGGATGCTATATGACTCCTTCAGTTAGTAACCATCTGACCTTGAACTGGTTAATGTCTCTAGATATCAGTTTTCTCATCTGCAAAATGTAGATAATAAGAATTCTTACACAAAGTAAGAACTTTGGGCTTCCCTGGTGGCTCAGATGGTAAAGCGTCTGTCTGCAGTGCAGGAGACCTGGGTTCGAACCCTGGATGGAGGAGCCTGGTAGGCTATAGCCCATGGGGTCGAAAAGAGTTGGACACGACTGAGCGACTTCAGTTTCACTTTTTCGCACAAAGTAAAGGAGACACACATGTGCACTGATATCCTCATTTGCCCCTCCAGATCCACACTCTACCCTTCTCCTCCCTGCTCTCTTTCCCAGGAAGCTGACCAGCATGGACCACAAGAGGCTTCCTTGTCCTTGCCTCAGTTGGTTTGGACAACAGAGAACCCAGACAGAAGGGCAGAGAGAGGGCTGAAGTGAGGTTGGGCATTTTTTCTGAACCATTGCCCTGTAAAATTCCCTTAGGCTTACGTTTTCTCCCCAGAAACTCAATTGGTAGAGTATGTGCTTATATAGTTTCTTATACATTGTAAATGTCCCACAAAGTGATATTTATCATTTAAAAGAGTTAAAAACCTGTAAGTTAGTGTTATAATATATACAACCAGTATATTGAAGAAGCACAGTGCTTAGATTGTGGTAAAAGCACAGCGTTATTTTATTTACCACTGTGTGTTTAAACTTCACTTCCCTGGAGGAAAACTCCAGCCTCTTCTGATCTCTGATTTCTCTGTTCACTGTTAAGTGGCAACCCTATGATCACTTTAGGCCACAGTGTGTGCTTAGTCACTCAGTCGTGTCTGACTCTTTGCAACACCATGGACTGCAGCCCACCAGGCTCCTCTGTCCATGGAGATTCTCCAGACAAGAATACAAGAATACTGGAGTGGGTTGCCATACCCTCCTCCAGGGGGTCTTCCCAACCCAGGGATCAAATCCAGGTCTCCCTCACATTCACAAATTAATAATTAGAATGCCCTGGCCATGTAGCAATGAGGATCTGACCTTGGTCAATTGCTCTCCCATTTTTCAGCTTGTATCTGCTCTGGGCTGGTACCTGCTATTGGTATGAGGCGAGGTCCTGGCTCTCTCACTCCCCTGTATCTCACTAATGCTATTTTAGAAATGCTGGAGTGTTAAGTGTAGGAGAGAGCACTGCTTGGTTAGGAGGCTTCAGTCTCTGTGAACTTAACAGAGCTGGTGCCCCAAGGTGGGCCTCAAGGTGGAAGAAGCGGATTCTTCTCTCATAGATTTTTTTTGAGTTCTTCACAACTTTCCTGCTGGGGCTTCTCTCTCATAGTTCCCTTGGCCAGGACACAGAGTTACCTCTCACTTCAGTTTGTACTGTCTTAACATATATCTGATATGAAACATGGAGGTATCCCTCCCTTGACTCCTTCTCTTGACTTCTTCAACCAAGCTCTTAGTGTATAAAATACCAGGCAGGAGACAGACCCAGTCCCTAGTCCACTTGAGCTTTGAGGCACCAGGCATCTTTGTCTCCAATGGCTGGGTGCACATTTCAAAGCTTCAGTGCAGCTGCCCTGAAGCTCCCCCACCAGGCCTGGAGATAGAAGGCAGCACACCCCAATCCATCCTCAAAAAGTGTTGAAGGTGAAGATAGTTCACTCCAAAGAAAACATCACCATATTCTTAAACCTGCCAGCTTCTCTGGCCCCTTTTATATCCTTGGCTAGACTGAGGGATTCAAGAGTCAGGAACAGATTCTGGTAGAGTTCTTGCTTAGTAAATCTGCATTAAGTAATTATTTGGTGTATGTTGAGTGTTTCCTTGGTGGCTCAGGTGGTAAAGAATCTGCCTGTGATGCAGGAGAAAATGTGAACGTGCTAGTCGCTCAGCCCTGTCCAACTTGTTTCAACCCCAAGGAGCCTGCCAGGTTTCTCTGTCAATGGAATTCTCCAGTCAAGAATACTGGTGGGGTTAGCCATTCCCTTCTCCAGGGGATCTTCCCAACCCAGGCATATTCATTACAGTCTGAGCCAACAGGGAAGCCCACACTGCAGGAGATCCACACTCAATCTCTGGGTCAGGACAATCCCCTGAATGAAGTCGCAAAGAGTCAGATACAACTTAGAGACTGAACACAACGACAACATCATAATTTATTGTAGAAACACACATTTTAATACATTTGGCAACTTTGTTTAGTGGTTTTTTTAAATTTTTATTTCTTAGAATAAAACTTTAATAATCAGGACCTTGCTGGAAGATAAGGGTTTTCTGTTTGGTAGTTTGATGGAGATGTTTATTTTTGTTCTGCATGTGTTTGAGTCTCTTCACTATGGGTTCTGAAGATAGAGAGCTATGTTGAGGCAGAGATAGGAATGATAATACTGCAAACATCTAGAGTGACTGGTACTGACATCTGGTGCTAGATCTGCGGATGAGGCAAAGGCACAGGGAGGCATCTTGCACCCTGGAATTTATAATGCGAAGGGAGAAGTAGAGAGGAATCAATGTCATGAAAAGTAGGATAAAGTGCCATGGGAACTCAGAGGGAAGAAAGCACTCATCCTGTCTGAGGGTCTGTGGCTAGAACATACATTTGCAAGTTTTTAGGTCATGGAAGATAAAAGGAAGCAGTTGAAAGGTCCCCAAACTGACTCTTTTTTTGTGCCATCTGTGTTTAGCTTAGCTGATAAAAAAATCTCCAACTCAAACCCCTTCGAGCCAGCAAACATGGTCTGTGACTAAACAAGGATGGGTCTTTCCTAATCGCCGGATATGGCAAGCATCCGTTTCACACAGTGGACTGATAAAAAGTTGAGCTGAGACCCCAGTCCTGATATTTCCTGAGTGTGTTTTCCAGTCCTAGATTTCAGCAGTAGCAACAGGGTGTTTCAGTGGGGCAAGAGGATAAAACACAAGAATGGCAGCTCAGAACTCTTGACATTCTTTGAAGGTGATGCTCAGATGTTCCAGAAAGGTGAACGCTTTTAGAAAGAGATAGAAGGCTGCATCAATTAAGAATTGATATAATTGATATAATTCTTAACATAATCAGATATAAGGTCTGATTTATCCTTGTTTACAAAAAAGAGGGTGTTTTCTATAAAATAAAATTATGTGTAAATTTTAAAATATACACAAAATGAAGGCAATGAACTAATGACCTCCCATGTAGTCATTATCCTGAGAGCTCCAAAACAGTTGATGTAAGTATACTTTGTCCTAGGTTTTTTACTCTTCAAAAATATATACTGTAAGAAAAATACATAACCTAAATGAAAAAATGTGAATGACACTGAAACAGAAAAGTACAGAAATGTGAGAATTAGTACAGAAATGTGAGAAACGTACAGAAATGTGAGAATTAGTATTCTCACAAAGATGACCGTTTTCATTTCAAAGATTAATTTATGGTTAATCGCTTGTACAAAGTTTCTTTTGATGAATTCAACATGATGGCATGATGTCTGATAAATCTGATTGCATGGCTAACTTTATTCTTCTCTTTATATGTTAACCATTTTTAAGTATATGGAATTAGTAAGCATATATCATTCTCATGTTTACAACACTTGTGTCGAGTAGTCATCAGATTGTCAGCTTAATTCACCAAAGGACAAACAAATGATATACTCAGACTTCACACTTCATCAGCCTGTGATGTCTTTTCTTAATTAGTCAGCAGTCACTCACCAAGATTCCTCATTTTCTACTCTGCCTCCTTCTGGCCCTTTATGTTCACGGTCACTCATTCATCAAGCCTTAGTTTGTAACAGTACCTCCTTGGTTGGTGACCCTTTGGCCTTGTCTATCCTTCTTTTTACTTAGACCTATCATTTTAGAATTTAAATATTCTAGTCATAGCCTTCCTAGGGTGTATAGTGTGAGGGGAGGACTCTACATGGCTTAAAGATATAATGTTTCATTACTCAAGATTGACTCCTCCCCACAAAACAAAGACAAACAATAAATTTTTAAAACAAAACCCTGAGCTTCTAATACAGGAAGTTAACACTACTGTCATTGCCCCAATTTCCTGTGGGTCTTATTATAAAGAAATCAACAGTGGAATAGTCTCACCTCAGACTGTGACCTGCCAATTAGGCATATCTTTAAAACTGTTCTCAGTACTCACTCTAAACAGATTTCAGCTCTGTAATGTTTTATGATTTGCGCTAGTCAAGACTGTGAGATTTACCACTAAAGTCACATTTCTTGTTTTATTTTTTAAAAATTTTTATTGGAGGCTAATTATTTTACAATATTATATTGGTTGGTTTTGCCATACATTGACATGAATCCGCCCCTGGTGTACATGAGTTCCCCCTCCCGAACCCCCCTCCCACCTCCCTCCTCCCCTTATCCTCCCTCTGGGTCATCCCCGTGCACCAGCCCCGAGCATCCTGTAACATGCATCGACCCTGAACTGGCGATTCGTTTCACATATGATAATATACATGTTAAAATGCCATTCTCCCAAACCATCCCACCCTCACCCTCTCCTAGAGAGTCCCAAAGACTGTTCTATATATCTGTCTCTTTTGCTGTCTTGTATACAGGGATATCATTTGGATCTTTCTAAATTCCATATATATGCGTTAGCATGCTGTATTGGTGTTTTTCTTTCTGGCTTACTTCACTCTGTATAATAGGCTCCAGTTTCATCCACCTCATTAAAACTGATTCAAATGCATTCTTTTTAATGGCTGAATAATACTCCATTGTGTATATGTACCAAAGCTTTCTTATCCATTCGTCTGCAGATGGACATCTAGGTTGCTTCCATGTCCTGGCTATTATAAAGAGTGCTGCAATGAACATTGGAGTACATGTGTCTCTTTCAGTTCTGGTTTCCTCGGTGTGGTACGACCAGGAGTGCGATTGCTGGATCATATGGCAGTTCTATTTCCAGTTTCTTGAGGAATCTCCACACTGTTCTCCATAGTGGCTATACTAGTTTGCATTCCCACCAACAGTGTAGGAGGGTTCCCTTCTCTCCACACCCTCTCCAGCATTTATTGCATGTAGACTTTTGGATAGCAACCATTCTGACTGGTGTGAAATGGTATCTCATTGTGGGTTTGATTTGCATTTCTCTGATTATGAGGGATGTTGAGCATTTTTTCATGTGTTTGTTAGCCATCTTTATGTCTTCTTTGGAGAAATGTCTGTTTAGTTCTTTGGCCCATTTTTTGATTGGGTCACTTATTTTTCTGGAATTGAGCTGCAGGAGCTGCTTGTATAATTTGGAGATTAATCCTTTACCAGTTGCTTCATTTGCTATTATTTTCTCCCATTCTGAAGGCTGTCTTTTCACCTTGCTTATAGTTTGTTTACTATGCAGAAGCTTTTGATTTTAATTAGGTCCCATTTGTTTATTTTTGCTTTTATTTCCAATATTCTGGGAGGTGGGTCTTGGAGGATCCTGCTGTGATTTATGTCAGAGAGTGTTTTGCCTACGTTCTCCTCTAGAAGTTTTATAGTTTCTGGTCTTACATTTAGCTCTCTAATCCGTTTTGAGTTTATTTTGGTGTATGGTGTTAGGAAGTGTTCTAGTTTCATTCTTTTACAAGTGGCTGACCAGTTTTCCCAGCACCACTTGTTAAAGAGACTGTCTTTTCTCCATTTTATATTCTTGCCTCCTTTGTCAAAGATAAGGTGTCCATAGGTGCGTGGATTTATCTCTGGGATTTCTATTTTGTTCCATTGATCTATATTTCTGTCTTTATGCCAGTACCATACTGTCTTGATGACTGTGGCTTTGTAGTAGAGCCTGAAGTCTGGCAAGTTGATTCCCCCAGTTCCATTTTTCTTCCTCAAGATTGCTTTGGCTATTCGAGGATTTTTGTATTTCCATACAAATTGTGAGATTATTTGTTCTAGTTCTGTGAAAAATATCGTTGGTAGCTTGATAGGGATTGCATTGAATGTATAAATTACTTTGGGTAGTATACTCATTTTTACAATATTTATTCTTCCAATCCACGAACACGGTATATTTCTCCATCTATGAGTGTCCTCTTTGATTACTTTCACTAGTGTTTTATAGTTTTCTAAGTACAAGTCTTTTGTTTCCTTAGGTAGATATATTCCTAAGTATTTAATTCTTTTCGTTGCAACAGTGAATGCAATAGTTTCCTTAATTTCTCTATTTTCTCATTATTAGTGTATAGAAATGCAAGGGATTTCTGTGTTTTGTTTTTATATCCTGCAACTTTACTGTATTCATTGATTAGTTCTAGTAGTTTTCTGGTAGAGTCTTTAGGGTTTTCTGTGTAGAGGATCATGTCATCAGCAAACAGTGAAAGTTTTACTTCTTCTTTTCCATTTTGTATTCCTTTTATGTCTTTTTCTGCTCTGATTGCTGTGGCCAAAACTTCCAGAACTATGTTGAATAGTAGTGGTGAGAGTGGGCACCCTTGTCTTGTTCCTGACTTTAGGAGAATTGCTTTCAGTTTTTCACTGTTGAGGATAATGTTTGCTGTGGGTTTGTCATATATAGCTTTTATTATGTTGAGATGTGTCCCTTCTATTCCCACTTTCTGGAGGGTTTTTATCACAAATGGATGTTGAATTTTGTCGAAGGCTTTCTCTGCATCTATTGAGATAATCATATGATTTTTATTTTTCAGTTTGTTAATGTGGTGTATTATGTTGATTGATTTGTGGATATTGAAGAATCCTTGCATTCCTGGGATAAAGCTCACTTGCTCATGATGTATGATCTTCTTAATGTGTTGTTGAATTCTGATTGCTAGAATTTTGTTAAGGATTTTTGCATCTATGTTCATCAGTGATATTGGCCTGTAGTTTTCTTTTTTGTGGGATCTTTACCAGGTTTTGGGATTAGTGTGATGGTGGACTCATAGAATGAGTTTGGAAGTTTCCCTTCCTCAGCAATTTTCTGGAAGAGTTTGAGTAGAATAGGTGTTAGCTCTTCTTTAAATTTTTGGTAGAATTCAGCTGTAAAGCCGTCTGGACCTGGGCTTTTGTTTGCTGGAAGATTTCTGATTACTTCCTCTAGTTCCGTGCTTGTGATGGGTCTGTTCAGATTTTCTATTTCTTCCTGATTCACTTTTGGAAAGGTGTACTTTTCTAGGAATTTATCCATTTCTTCCAGGTTTTTCATTTTACTGCCGGAGGCCTGGCATGCTATGATTCATGGGGTCGCGGAGAGTCAGACACGACTGAGCGACTGAACTGAACTGAACTGAATTGCTGATAGTATTCTCTAATAATCCTTTGTATTTCTGTGTTGTCGGTTGTGATCTCTCCATTTTCATTTCTAATTTTATTGATTTGGTTCTTCTCCCTTTGTTTCTTGATGAGTCTGGCTAGTGGTTTGTCAATTTTATTTACCTTCTCAAAGAACCAGCTTTTGGCTTTGTTGATTTTTGCTGTGGTCTCTTTTGTTTCTTTTGCGTTTATCTCTGCCCTAATTTTTACGATTTCTTTCCTTCTACTGACCCTGGGGTTCTTCATTTCTTCCTTTTCTAGTTGCTTTAGATGTAGAATTAGGTTATTTAGTTGACTTTTTCCTTGTTTCTTGAGGTATGCCTGTATTGCTATTAACTTCCCCCTTAGCACTGCTTTTACAGTGTCCCGGAGGTTTTGGGTTGTTGTGTTTTCATTTTCATTCATTTCTATGCACATTTTGATTTCTCTTTTGATTTCTTCTATGATTTGTTCATTATTCAGCAGCGTGTTGTTCAGCCTCCATACGTTGGCATTTTTAATAGTTTTTCTCCCATAATTGAGATCTAATCTTACTGCATTGTGGTCAGAAAAGATGCTTGGAATGATTTCAATTTTTTTGAATTTACCAAGGCTAGATTTATGGCCCAGGATGTGATCTATCCTGTAAAAAGTTCCGTGTGCACTTGAGAAAAAGGTGAATTCATTGTTTTGGGGTGAAATGTCCTATAGAGATCTATTAGGTCTATTGTATCATTTAAAGTTTGTGTTTCCTTGTTAATTTTCTGTTTAGTTGATCTATCCATAGATGTAAGTGGGGTATTAAAATCTCTCACTATTATTGCATTGTTGTTAATTTCCCCTTTCACACTTGTTAGTAATTGTCTTACATATTGCGGTGCTCCTATGTTGGGTACATAAATATTTATAATTGTTATATCTTCTTCTTGGATTGATCCTTTGATCATTATGTAGTTTCCTTCTTTGTCTCTTTTCACAGCCTTTGTTTTAAAGTCTATTTTATCTGATATGAATATTGCTACTCCTGCTTTCTTTTGGTCTCTATTTGCGTGGAATATCTTTTTCCAGCCCTTCACTTTCAGTCTGTATGTGTCCCTCGTTTTGAGGTGGGTCTCTTGTAGACAACATATATTGGGTTCTTGTTTTTGTATCCATTCAGCCAGCCTTTGTCTTTTGGTTGGGGCATTCAACCCATTTACGTTTAAGGTAATTATTGATAAGTATGATCCCGTTGCTATTTTCTTTATGCTTTGGGTTTGAGTTTATACACCCTTTCTGTGTTTCCTGTCTAGAGAAGATCCTTTAGCATTTGTTGGAGAGCTGGTTTGGTGATGCTGAATTCTCTCAGCTTTTGCTTGTCTGTAAAGCTTTTGATTTCTCCTTCATATTTGAATGAGATCCTTGCTGGGTACAGTAATCTGGGCTGTAGGTTATTTTCTTTCGTCACTTTAAGTATGTCTTGCCATTCCCTCCTGGCCTGAAGAGTTTCTGTTGAGAGATCAGCTGTTATCTTTATGGGAGTCCCCTTGTGTTTTATTTGCTGCTTTTCCCTTGCTGCTTTTAATATTTGTTCTTTGTGTTTGATCTTTGTTTATTTGATTAATATGTGTCTTGGAGTATTTCACCTTGGGTTTATCCTGTTGGGGACTCTCTGGGTTTCTTGGACTTGGGTGATTATTTCTTTCCCCATTTTAGGGAAGCTTTCAACTATTATCTCCTCAAGTATTCTCTCATGGTCTTTCTTTTTGTCTTCTTCTTCTGGGACTCCTATGATTCGAATGTTGGAGCGTTTAACATTGTCCCAGAGGTCTCTAATATTGTCCTCATTTCTTTTAATTCGTTTTTCTTTTTTCCTCTCTGTTTCATTTATTTCTACAATTCTATCTTCTAGCTCGCTTATCCTGTCTTCTGCCTCTATTATTCTACTGTTTGTTCCCTCCAGAGTGTTTCTGATCTCATCTGTTGCATTATTCATTGTATATTGACTCTTTTTTATTTCCTCTAAGTCCTTATTAAACCTTTCTTCCATCTTCTCAATCCTTTTCTCCAGGTTATTTATCTATAACTCCATTTTGCTTTCAAGATTTTGAATCATTTTCGCCATCAAAATTTGAAATTGTTTATCAGGTAGATTCCCTATATTTTCCTCTTTTGTTTGTGTTGGTGGGCATTTATCTTGTTCCTTTACTTGCTGGGTATTTCTCTGCCTCTTCCTCTTGCTTATATTGCTTTTCTTGGGGTGGCCTTTCCCTCTTCTGGCCATTTGTGGAGTTCTCTTTATTATGTAGTTTCCTTGCTGTGTGTGGGGTTGGATGGGTGCCTTTTCAAGGTTCCCTGGTTAGAGAAGCTTGTGTTGGTGGTCTGGTGGGTGGAGCTGGATTTCTTCTTTCTGGAGTGCAATGTAGTGTCCAGTAACGAGTTATGAGATGTCAGTGGGTTTGGAGTGGCTTTGGGCAGCCTGTATATTGAAACTGAGGGCTAGTTTCCTGTGTTACTGGAGAATTTGCGTGGTATGTCTTGCTCTGGAACTTGTTGACCCTTGGGTGGTGCTTGGTTTTAGTGTAGGTATGGAGGCGTTTGATGAGCTCCTATCGATTAATGTTCCCTGGAGTCAGGAGTTCTCTGGTGTTCTCAGGATTCGGGCTTAAGCCTCTTGCCTCTGGTTTTTGGTCTTATTCTTGGAGTAGTCTCTAGACTTCTCTATCTGTCATTTCCAAGGTGGTGCCCTCTGTTTTAGCTTCTGTTTCCTGGTCTCTTCAGTGTCTAATTTCCGCGCTGATACTAGGGGGTGGGTGGACACTTTTTAAGGCTCAGTTGTTCAGTCCTGTTCTGGGAAGGGAGGAACGCTGCAGACAAATATCTCTGGCATCTGTGGGGAGTGCTCGCAGCGTCTCGGCCACACTGGGTTTGCCCCCGCTCACAGCATGTGTGTTGTCCCAGTCTACACTGCACAGGCTCTAGGTTGCTCTGCCAGGAACTGTCCGAGGCTGGCACTGGGTTGTATGCACTTTCCAGGTCTGAGCGGCTCAAGTTCAGTTTCTCGGGTACTCCACAAAGGCGCAGACTTGGTTGGGCCTGCGTTTTGTGCCTTCCCCGGTCCGAGCAGCTCAGGTGACCAGGTGTTTGGCTAGTGCGGTCGCTGCGAGTTATCGCCTCCCCAATCCCTGCCACTTGGTTTTCTGGGTGTAAAACCGGCGCACTTTCTCAGGCAGATATCAACCCGCCTGAGCCCAAGGAGTCTTGATTAGCAACAAGCCTGCCTGCAGTTTGTATCGGATGCCTTTCTGGGGCCGCGGTTGCCCCCTCCGGCTCTGGCTGACCTCCCTGCCTGTCTCGGCGGGGGATGGGGGATGGGCCGACTGCAGCTGTCTCGCTCTCCTCAGCCCTTTGTTCTGTGAGCGGGGCTGGCGGAGTCTTTGGTTAGAGCTTTCCACCTTTTCATGGGGAAGCTATCCCAGTCTGCTTTGCTATCCCCTGTTAGATCCCTCAGATTGTTCTCACGGCATTCAAGCCCAGTCCTCTCTCTAAGCAGTTCAGCCGGCTCCTCCCTGCCCAGCCCCCACTTACTAATGGCGTATGCAGGCGTCTGTGCTGCCTCTCTGCTGGGAGTTACCGTTTGGCGGGTAATCTGTGGGTTTTAATTATTTCTTTCTTTTTTCCTCCCTGTTATGTGGCCCTCTGAGGTTCCAAGGCTCGCCACAGACTAGCCAGTGAGAGTGTTTCCTGGTGTTTGGAAACTTCTCTCTTTTTAAAGCCTCCCTTCCGGGGACGGAGCTCCGTCCTTACCTCTTTTGTCTCTCTTTTTATCTTTTATGTTTTTTCCTACCTCCTTTCAAAGACAATGGGCTGCTTTTCTGGGTGCCTGATGTCCTCTGCCAGCATTCAGAAGTTGTTTTGTGGACTTTACTCCGTGTTCAAATGTTCTTTTGATGAATTTGTGGGGGAGAGAGTGGTCTCGCCATCCTATTCCTCTGCCATCTTGTTCCTTCTCTCACTCTTCTTTTATTTTTGAGAGGTAGAAAGTGAATAGTCTTGGTTTTGATAGTGAGATTGGCATCTTTAATTAACCACCTTAAAAAATTATAAGAGTCCACAATTACCATTTCCCCAGTCTAGGTGGAAGACAATGTTTACAATGTAATGAAAGATCATGAAAGAGGGATCTCAAGTTCACTTTAACTAATAAAAAAAAAAAACAAGTTATTGGAATAATAATTTGAAGTACAAGTAATCTAGAGAATATGAACAGATTTCCATGATGTTTTTGTTTTTGAAAAAACAGGATTGCCCTGGACTGATAGCCGATTGATTCACTTTGTTGACTTACACGTTGGAAAAACCTGATGTACTTAAACTATTTTGATGATGTTAGTAATTCTTAAGTCAGATAAATAATACTAACAATTTGGTTCTTGATCACTGTTATGGGGGGGAAATGCAGGACAGCAGAGGAGTGGCAAATTATTAATGTTACTTAGACAAGACCATGTGATTATATACATATAAACAGTTGGAAGGGAATGCTTATAGGTGACATTCTGCTGTGTGGATAAAGAAGCTTTTTAAAGTTTGGGGAGCTTTAAGTAAAGTGAAAAGAGTTTTCAGAGATTAGTCATACATCAACAGATGTGTTGTATGTCTCCTTCATGTGTACATATTTTAAGTGGATGTAAAACTTTAAACATTGCTTAATAAAGCTGTTATGCACATTTTCTCTGCTGGATTTAACTTTCCCTTTCTGGAATGCCTCTCTCTCTATTGTAACTAGTTGTAATTATTCCTCTGCTGCATTTTAGGCAGTGACACATTTATGCTTCCCATATATGCCATGTGTTTCTCAGTACCCAGCCCCATGCATCAGTCTGGGGTGCAATTATTTGTTCTCATGAAAGGGAATTGGGAAAAAATGATGTGTTACATTTTGTATGAGAATACACCCTCCCACCACACACAAAAATAAACCCAAAATGGCTTTATGACCTAAACATAAAACATGACACCGTAAAACTCCTAGAGGAGAACACAGACAAAGCATTCTCTGACATAAATCATACCAATCTTTTCTTAGGCAGCCTCAAGGCAATATTAATAAAAACAAAAATAAACAAATGGGACCTAATCAAACTTAAAAGTTTTTGTACCTCAAAGGAAATAGTAAAACAGATTATACACTCAATAACAACAACAGCAACAAAAATCCATTTGGAAAATAGACAGAATACTTAAAGATTTATCCAAAGAAGACATACAGATGACTGACAGCCACATGAAAATATGTTCAATATTGCTAATTACTAGAGAAATGCAAATAAAAACTGCAATGAGGTGTATCACGTGACACTGGCCAGAATGGTTATCATTAAAAAGTCTACAAATGATAAATGCTCGAGAGGATGTGGAGAAAGGGGAACTTTCCTGCACTGTTGATGGGAATGATAATCGGTTCAGTTCCTATGGAAAATAGTATGGAAGTTCCTCAAAAAAACTAAATATTGAGTTGCCATCTGATCCAGCAATACCACTCCTAAGAAAATATCTGGGGAAAATTATAATTCAAAAATATACATGAACCCCTAAACCCCTATATTCATAGTAGCATGATTCATAATAAGCAAGGCATGGAAACAATCTAAATGCACAAACACATACGCAAATGCAGTATTATTCAGCCATAAAAAAAGAACATCAGCAACATGGATGGGCCTAGAGATTATCATACTAAGTCAGGTAATTCAGAAAGAGAATTACCATATGATATCACTTATATGTAAAATCTAAAATATGACACAAATTTATCTTCAAAACAGAAACAGTCTCACTGACATAGAGAACAGACTCGTGGTTGCCAAAAGGGATAGGGAATAGGGGAGGAATGGATTGGGAGTCTGGGATCAGCTGATGCAAGCTATTGTATATGGAACAGATAAACAGCATGGTCCTACTATTTACTTCAGGAAACTATATTCAATATCCTGTGATAAGCCCTATTGGGAAAGAATATAAAAAAGAATGTGTATATAACTGAATCACTTCACTGTATGGTAGAAATTAACACATAGTAGGTCAACTCTACTTCAATAAAATGCTTCTTTTTTTTAAAAAAAGAGTATTACAAACCTTCCCCTTGCTACTTCAGGTAGCTGGGGAAAAAAAGACTCAAGACAGCAAACTTGCAACAAAATGGGAATATTAACTGGTCCCTGTTTTTTGGGCTCCAAAATCACTGCGGATGCTGATTGCAGCCATGAAATTAAAAGACGCTTACTCCTTGGAAGGAAAGTTATGACCAACCTAGATAGCATATTAAAAAGAAGAGACATTACTTTGCCAAGCAAGGTCCGTCTAATCAAGCCTATGGTTTTTCCAGTGGTCATGTATGGATGTGAGAGTTGGACTGTGAAGAAAGATCACCGAAGAATTGATGTTTTTGAACTGTGGTGTTGGAAAAAACTCTTGAGAGTCCCTTGGACTGCAAGGAGATCCAACCAGTCCATTCTAAAGGAGATCAGTCCTGGGTGTTCATTGGAAGGACTGATGCTAAAGCTGAAACTCCAATACTTTGGCTACCTCATGCGAGGAGTTGACTCATTGGAAAAGACCCTGATGCTGGGAAAGATTGGGGGCAGGAGGAGAAGGGGATGACAGAGGATGAGATGGCTGGATGGCATCACTGACTCGATGGTCATAAGTTTGAGTGAACTCCGGGAGTTGGTGATGGACAGGTAGGCCTAACGTGCTGTGATTCATAGGGTTGCAAAGAGTCGGACATGACTGAGCGACTGAACTGAACTGAACTGAGTCACTGGTAAAGGCAAGCCACTTCACTACCTATGTCTGTGATATGAGTGAGAAAGAAACCTTTATTATGTTGAGTTGTCAAGATTTATTTGTTACTGTAGCATTATCTACTGTTACTTAAGTAACATGCAGGCACATTATTATATTACTGTGCTCAGTGCTAAGTCATGTCTCACTGTATTACTAGGAAGGGTGTAAAATGGAATTACCTGTTTTAAAAGTAAGTTATCATTTGATACACTGGTTCTTTTATGTTTATTCTTTTTTGATCTTGAAAATCTACTCCTAGAACCATGTCCCAAGAAGATATAAATGTGCTCCTTTCATTCATCAAACTTGTATTTACTATATAATTCCAATTTTATTTTAAACAACCCATTACATGTCTAGGCCCATATGGATTTTTGCAAAGACGTATTACAAAAATTAGAAACAAATACACAGAGTTTTTCGTTATGGTTTTGTTACTGGGCCAGAAAAATGTAATAGAATTTAAGGGATTTTTTAAATTAGAAAAATAGTCTATGTTTTTAAAAATCCATTTAAAAGCATTCAGTTCAGTTCAGTTCAGTCACTCAGTCATGTCCGACTCTTTGCAACCCCATGAATCACAGCATGCCAGGCCTCCCTGTCCATCACCAAATCCCGGAGTTCACTCAAACTCATGTCCATCAAGTCGGTGATGCCATCCAGCCATCTCATTCTCTGTCCCCTTCTCCTCCTGCCCCCAATCCTTCCCAGCATCAGACTCTTTTCCAGTGAGCATTAGTTTTATAATAAAGATATAAAACAACAAACATCATAAAAGAAAAATGTTTAAAGGTAAACTGAAATATCGGAGAAGGCAATGGCACCCCACTCCAGTACTCTTGCCTGGAAAATCTTATGGACGGAGGAGCCTGGAAGGCTGCAGTCCATGGGGTCGCTATGAGTCAGACATGACTGAGCGACTTCACTTTCCCTTTTCACTTTCACACATTGGAGAAGGAAATGGCAACCCACTCCAGTGTTCTTGCCTGGAGAATCCCAGGGACGGGGGAGCCTGGTGGGCTGCCGTCTATGGGGTCACACAGAGTCGGACACGACTGAAGTGACTTAGCAGCAGCAGCAGCAGCAGCATGTGATAAATGTATTGACAGAGAACATATGAGTGATTACTAGGGTTAGAGGTTAGGAGGGTGTGACTACAAGGGGTAGCACTTGGAGGTGTTCTAAGGTGACGAAACTGTTCAGTATTCTGGTTGTGGTGCTAGTTATACAAATCTATTGTTGTTGTTGTTTAGTTGTTAAGTCATGTCTGATTCTTTGCAACCCCATGGACTGTAGCCGCTGGGCTCCTCTGTCCATGGGGTTTCCCAGGCCAGAATACTGGAATGGGTAGCCTTACCCTTCTCCAGGGGATCTTCCCCACACTGGGATCAAACTCATGTCTCCTGCATTGGCAGGTGGATTCTTTAATACTGAGCCTTTTCCTGGTGGAAAGCCGATGCAAATCTATACCTGAGTTAAAAACCATAGAACTGTGTACCAAACAAGTTAATTTTATTACATGTTAATTAAAGATAAAAATAAAAATCTGAAACAAACCAATAAATAATGCTGATCCTTCAGGCTTCACTGTCTTCATCACACCTACTTTTCAAGTTCAGTCTAGTCCACTTGAATTGCCTTTTTCTTCCTTAAAAAGGGTATTAATGATTACATCGTTTATCATTTGGTTCTTAACAATAGAATTCACTTCCTAGATCAATAATTATACTTAAAATAAGTGTTTACTGTATACATCATTTATCAATGGACACATCAGTTAATTGGTTTTACACTATTGCTTAGTCTTAAGGTGTTTGAATACTTTGGTTGCGCTGTACACTTGTCCCTTGGACTCAGTATTGGACTCTGATGTGGCCAATAAATAGCTGGGAAAATGATGTATGGACTGTAGGGGCCAAGGCTAGGCTTGTTTCTTGATAATTGTATTGGAAGTTGGGAATCATATTGAAGAACAGAATAGAATAATAGACCTGAGAACTATGAGATTAGGCTCTAATGCCCTGTGTCATTCATTGTATGTAACAAATTAAATTCTCTCCTGTGATTTTGGAATGTGACTAGTTGATACCATCCTTGTTAGAACTGAGGAAATAATCATTCAAATTATTTTTCTGAGTTCTATAAGTTCAAATGAGGATTCTCAATTGAGAAAGACTAGAAATATGGAGTTAGTGGGAGTGAAGTTCATGCTCTTACATATGAGAGAAGAGAATTTGGGATAGATAGAAGGGGAAAGTTCTCTTGAGTGAAAGGAGAGGCCAGTACCACCCTGAAACCCACACGGTGAGTGGTAGTGGGCAGTACTTTCATCTTGCTCTGTCCACTGGCTGGTCTGTCATTACTAGGTGGGGAAAGCCCAAGAAGGATTAGGAATGTTCTCCTGGGGTTGGCATCCAAGGCTCGAATTTATTTTTCATGAGCTCTGAGCAAAGTTCTTTGGTCTCAAAGGTGTCATCTTTCTTTTCTGTGGTATCAGTTCAGTTCAGTTCAGTCGCTCAGTCGTGTCTGACTCTCCGCGACCCCATGAATCGCAGCACGCCAGGCCTCCCTGTCCATCACCAACTCCTGGAGTTCACTCAAACTCATGTTCACAGAGTCAGTGATGCCATCCAGCCATCTCATTCTTGGTCGTCCCCTTCTCCTCCCGCCCCCAACCTTTCCCAGCATCAGAGTCTTTTCCAGTGAGTCAACTCGTCGCATGAGGTGGCCAAAGTATTGCAGTTTCAGCTTTATCATCAGTCCTTCCAATGAACACCCAGGATTGATCTCCTTTAGAATGGACTGGTTGGATCTCCTTGCAGTACAAGGAACTCTAAAGAGTCTTCTCCAACACCACAGTTCAAAAGCATCAATTCTTCGGCGATCAGCTTTCTTCACAAAGGATAAAGCTAAGTAAAACCACCTAGAAAGTTTTGCTTCTTTTAATAAGCCTTTACCAAGGTGTAACGACAAGGTTTTCTCTGAAATCTTGCCTCTTATTTTTGCTGCTGCTGCTGCTCAAATGTTTCAGAGTCCAAAACAATAGTACCTTGTGATTTAGAGTGTTATAGACATTGAAATGTCAGTTAGAGGGCTTTTGTTCTCCTCATCAGCTTTGGTGCTGTTTCATTCACATTGCAAATAGCTGCTTTATATCACTTTTCCCTTCCCCTCAGCATCTGTCTTTCTGTGCTTAGATTTCCCACATTTCCTTTATATAGCATCTTTATGTTTTATACTATGTGCTATTTTGTCCACATAGTATAAAATATCGTCCCATAACAGTCCTTCTGCTCCCAAAGCCCATTTTCTTTTTCTGCCTGTGTTTTCAACCTAGAACCTTTGCATTCTCTTTCCCTCTTCATGCCACTGGTACTACACCTTACTCTTGTATCACTGACACATGTAATTAATTTGCTTCTTATATTTTGTTAGTTCATTAACAAAGACATTGAACAAATATATCATATGTTACATCTTATTCTGTAGCTGTTCATTTTTATTCTTTTGAAATCTTCTAGACGTTTCTCTAAGTATTCACTCTTAATGACTCCTGACCTTTATACCAGCTGTAAGTATGTAACTAGTCTTGTAATGGAAGTTACAGTCCTATCAATGGTATTTATGGACATGGGGAAAAATCGTTCACCTTAAAATAGCAATCCCTTTAGTAGTATCTTTACTTTTTAAAAACTACCTGGGATTTTATCAACTGGGGGACTGCATATATAGAGAGAGACAATATACTCTTTATATATAAAGTACTCTTGGAGGACCAATGTAGGAAATAAATTTATTGATTAACCAAGTTGAACATTAGCTTGAAGTTTCAAAAAGACCTGAGGAGAAGGAGAGTTTTGATAAGAGAAGGAGAAATGAACATTACTTCTGGAATTTGGGCAAGGGACTGCTGTGAAGGGGAGGCAGGGGTCCATCTTCTTGGAGAGAGGAGAGAGCAGACATAGGAGAGGAGAAAGGAAGCAAGATACCAGGTGATGGAAAAAATAGAAGAGGCTACAAAAAATGAATGTTCTGGTTATTTTTCTTAGCATTCAGAGTATTGTCATGGCCAGGTATAGAGGAAGAGAAAGTTGTACTTTCCATGGTACATATCAAAAGGGTTCCACCTCAGCCTACAGAATAAAAACCCAGTGAGTAAGAACTTTTATTTTCAGCAGTATCGTAGATTTGATAGTTTATGAACTCTGAAAAGGCTTCACAGATACACATACCCTCATACATGCACAGCAATCTCTTTACATTCATAGCTGGGTTGACAAGGATGTCAAGGTAATTGAATTCAAAATGATAGGTATATATTCTCACAATTGGCCAGTACTGAAGCTGGCAGCTGCCCCAGTGGCCTGGAGCTTTAGTTTTAATACGTCAAGGATGGGACACAGAGATCTGTGGATTCATCAGAGACTCCAGGAAAAAATCAGAATCCCTGAAGAGTGATCCTTAGCAAAAGAGAGTACAAGAAAAAATTTTCTGAAGAGAGAGATAGTAAGGAATCTTGCCTGTCTTGACTGTGGCTCTGGTGGAGGGAAAATGTCCATGAATATCTTGTAACTACAAATTGGCCTTCATGATGATTTGAAAGTCAGAATTCACTTCATCTCTGTGGAATAATGCACCTTAAGCCATGTATTTTGTTTAACCTGGTTATGTAAATACAGATCCTCTCTAGAGGATTATACACTCAACTTACACTTCAAAAAATCTAATAGAAAGGTCTCAAACGTGAACTACCTAACCCTCTATCTCCTCTGGAGTTAGAAAAGGCAGAGGAAATAGAGATCAAATGGCCAACATTCATTGGATCATTGAAAAAGCAAGTGAGTTCCAGAAAAAGCATCTACTTTTGCTTTATTGACTATGGATCACAACAAACTGTGGAAAATTCTTCAAGAGTTGGTAATACCAGACCACCTGACATGCTTCCTGAGGAATCTGTATGCAGGTCAAGAAGCAAGAGTTAGAACTGGACATGGAATAACAGACTGGTTCCAAATTGGGAAAGGAATACATCAAGGCTGTATATTGTCACCCTTCTTATTTAACTTATATACGGAGTACATCATAAGTAATGCTGAGATGGATGAAGCATAAGCTGGAATCAAGATTGCCGGGAGAACTATCAATAACCCCATATATGCAGATGACACTACCCTTATGGCAGAAAGTGAAGAACTAAAGAGCCTCTTGATGAAAGTGAGAGAAGAGAGTGAAAAAGTTGACTTAAAACTTAATACTCAGAGAACGAAGATCATAGCATCTGGTTCCATCGCTTCGTGGCAAATAGATGGGGAAACAATGGAAACAGTGACAGATTTTATTTTGGGGGGCTCCAAAATCACTGCAGTTGGTGACTACAGCCATGAAATTAAAAGATGCTCCTTGGAAGGAAAGCTATGGTCAACCTAGACAGCATATTAAAAAGCAGAGACATTACTTTGTCAACAAAGGTCTATCTAGTCAAAGCTATGGTTTTTCCAGTAGTCATGTATGGATGTGAGAGTTGGACTATAAAGAAAGCTGAGTGCCGAAGAATTGATTTTTTGAACTGTGATTCAATTGATTTTTTGAACTTTCAAAGAATTGCTTTTGAACTGTGGTGTTGGAAAGGAGATCCAACCAGGAAACCCTAAAGGAAATCAATCCTGAGTATTCATTGGGAGGACTTATGTTGAAGCTGAAACTCCAATACTTCGGCCACCTGATGCAAAGACCTGACTCATTGGAAAAGACCATGATGCTGGGAAAGATTGCAGGCAGGAGGAGACGGGGATGACAGAGGATGAGATGGCTGGATGGCATCACCGACTCGATGGACATGAGTTTGAATAAGCTCCAGGAGTTGGTGATGGACAGGGAGGCCTGGCGTGCTGCAGTCCATGGGGTCGCAGAGTCGGACACGACTGAGCGACTGAACTGAATTGGGCTATCTCCTCTCACTCTCCCTCCGTCCCCCTCCTTCCCTCCCTCCCTCGCTCTCTCACACACACACACACGCACAAATCGCAAAGCACATGGAGAAACAAACAACGGTAAGTGAGAGTCAAGTGTGAACGACCCATCGTAGAATTAAAACATTCAAGACCTTAGATATTGGAATTAATGGAAATAGATTATAAAATTATGTTCTAAGTTTACCCTTGTTTTTCTGCTTTCTTAGGTTGCAAAGTTAGGTTGTTACTTTGCCATCTTTCCTGGTTTTTTTAGTGTAAGCATGTATCGCTATAAATTTTGCCCTTAGCACTATTTTCACCGAGTCCCTTGAGTTTCAGTATATTGATTTCATTTTTGTTCATCTCTAAATATTTTCTAATTTACCTTGTGATTTATTTTTGAATAGCTGTTTTTTAAAAAATATATTGTAAAGCAATCATCAATCAATTAACAATATTAACTTCAGATATGCAGATGACACCACCCTTATGGCAGAAAGTGAAGAGGAACTCAAAAGCCTCTTGATGAAAGTGATAGAGGAGAGTGAAAAGGTTGGCTTGAAGCTCAACATTCAGAAAACGAAGATCATGGCATCTGGTCCCATCACTTCATGGGAAATAGATGGAAAAACAGTGGAAACAGTGTCAGACTTTATTTGGGGGGGCTCCAAAATCACTGCAGATGCTGATTGCAGCCCTGAAATTAAAAGACGCTTACTCCTTGGAAGGAAAGTTATGACCAACCTTGATAGTATATTGAAAAGCAGAGACATTACTTTGCCAACCAATGTCCGTCTAGTCAAGGCTATGGTTTTTCCCGTGGTCATGTATGGATGTGAGAGTTGGACTGTGAAGAAAGCTGATCGCCGAAGAATCGATGCTTTTGAACTGTGGTGCTAGAGAAGACTCTTGAGAGTCCCTTGGACTGCAAGGAGATCCAACCAGTCCATTCTAAAGGAGATCGATCCTGGGTGTTCATTGGAAGGACTGATGCTAAAGCTGAAACTCCAATACTTTGGCCACCTCATGCGACGAGTTGACTCACTGGAAAAGACTCTGATGCTGGGAAAGGTTGGGGGCGGGAGGAGAAGGGGACGACGGAGAATGAGATGGCTGGATGGCATCACCGACTCTGTGGACATGAGTTTGAGCGAACTCCGGGAGTTGGTGAGGGACAGGGAGGCCTGGCGTGCTGTGATTCATGGGGTCGCAGAGAGTCGGACACAACTGAGCGACTGAACTGAACTGAACTGAATGTTTGAAAAACAGATTGTTAATTTCCACAAATCTGTGAATTCTCAAATTATACTGTGTTATTGATTTTTTATATTGAAGTATGGTTGATTAGCAATGTATTATCAGTAGTTTCAGATATAGGACATAGTGATTCAAAATTTTTATAGATTATGCTCCATTTATAGTTGTTATAAAATATTGACTATATTCCTTGTGCTGTGCAATATATCCTTGAATTTCTTTCTTATTTCTGTATCCCTATCATGCCCCTCCTCACTTCCTTCTCACCACTGGTAACTGCTAGTTTGGTTTCTATATCTGTAAGTCTGTTTCTTTTTTGTTATATTCACTTATTTATTTTTATCAAAGTATAGTTCATTTCAAATGTGTTAATTTCTAATATATAGCACAGCAATTCAGTTTTATATATATTTATCTTATATATATATATATATAGTTTGCATATATATATTTATACTTTTCCAGATTCTTTTCCTTATAGCTTATTATAAAATATTGAGTATAATTCCCTGTGCTGTACAGTATACCCTTGTTGGTCATCTGTTCTATATATGTATGTATATGTTAATCCCAAACTCTTAATTTATCCTTCCCACCCCCATTCTTTCCCCTCTGATGATCATAAATTTGTTTTCTTTGTCTATGGGTCTGTTTCTGTTTGTAAATAAGTTCACTTGTATCTTTTTTCTTGATTCCACATATAAGTGAGATCATATGATATTTGTCTTTCTCTTCCTGATCATATGATATTTGTCTTTCTCTTCCTGGCTTACTTCACTTACTGTGATAATCTCTAGGTCAATCCATGTTGCTGCAAGTGGCATTCTTTTTCATGGCTGAGTAGTATTCTGTTGTGTGTATACGTTTGTGTATATATATATATACACATACATACTATATCTTCTTTATCCATTCTTTCATCAGTGGGCACTTAGGTTGCTTGCTTATCTTGGCTATTGTAAATAGTGCAACATTGAGCTGCATATATCTTTTCAATTATAGTTTTCTCCACATCTGTGCCCAGGAGTGCGATTGCAGGCTCATATGGTAACTTTGTTTTTAGAGTTTTAACACTGATAACAGTCAAAATACAGAACATTTCCATCACTACAAAGATCCTTCAGGTTGTTGTTTTACAGCAATACCTGCTTTGCTTCTACACCACTCCCTTCTTAATCCCTAATAACCACCAATATGTTCTCCACTTCTGTATTTTAATTTAAAAGATGTTATGTTAATGAAATCTTAAAGTATGTAACCTTTGGGGGATTTTTTTCATTCTGCATAATTTCTCTGGATATCCATCTAGGTTGCTGCGTGTATTGGTAGTCTGTGTATCATGTAGCAGTGTTCATGTTGCATGTACCCATTGGAGAGTCCTTTTCACTGCTGAGTAGCATTCCATAATATGCATGTACTACAGGTTTTAATCTTTCACTTGCTGAAGGACATCAGGGTAGCTTCCAGGTTTTCACTATTAATACTGAAGGTGTTATAAACATCTCATACAGTTTTTAGAGTGAACGTGTTTTCTTTTTTCTGGGTAAATATCCAAGGGTGCAGTTTCTGTATAATATGGTAGCTGCATTATTTAGTCTTTTAGATACTGCTGCTGTTTTCAGAGTGGCTGCACCATTTTACATTCTCACAGCAATGTATGAGTCATTCATTTTTTCTGCATTCTTAGCATTTGATGTTGTCATTATTTTTTATTTTAGCAGTTCTTATAGGTGTGTAGTGATGTCTCTTTGTGGTCTTATTTTAAATTTTCCTAATGAGTAATGATGTGGAACATCTTTTCATGTGTTTATCTGCCATCTGTATATCCTCTTTGGTGAAATGTCTCTTCGTGTCTTTTGTTCATTTTCTTTATATACATTTATATATATACATACATTCTTTACATACATTTATTTATATATATAGAGAGAGAGAGCGGGATTTTTTTAAAAAAGTATTTATGTTGCTGTATCAGGTCTTAGTTGCACAGAGAATCTCTATTATGGCACACCAGAGTGCTTGGGCTCAGTAATTGTGGTGTGTGGGCTTAGTTGCTCTGCAGCATGTGGGATCTTAGTTTCCTGACCAGCGATCAAACCTGCATCCTCTGCATTGCAAGGTGGATTCTCAACCACTGGACCACCAGAGAAGTCCCATGTTCATTTTCTAATTAGATATTTCTATACTGTTGAGTTTTGTGAGTTCTATATAAATTTCAGACACTAGTCCCTTTTTGGATACATGACTTGGCAATTTTTTCCTAGTCTGTAGCTTATCTTTTTATTGTTTAGATAGGGTCTTTCATAGAGGAAAAAGTTTTTTAATTTGATAAACTTCATTTTATCAGTTTTTCCTTTTATGAATCATGCTTTTGATTTAAAGAATCAAAGAACTTTTTGCTTTGCTCCTAGATCCAAATTTTTCTCTTCAGTTTTTTTTCTGAAAGTTTTATGGTTTTTACATTTAAGTCCATTTTGAGTTCATTTTTTAAGGTATGAGACTTGGGCCTGGAATGCTTTTTAAAATTTTTTTGCATATAGATATCCAGTTGTTCAGGCTTCCCATGTGGTGTAATGGTAAAGAATCTGCCTGCCAGTGCAGGAGACACAAGAGATGTGGGTTCAATCCCTGGGTCAGGAAGGTCCCCTGGAGGAGGCATGACTATCCACTCCAGTATTCTTGCCTGGAGAATTCCTTGGACAGAGGAGCCTAGTGGACTACAGTCCTTGGAGTTGCAAAGAGTCAGACACAACTGAGCAACTGAGCACATTGTGTGTATACATCCAATTGTTCATGCAACAGTTATTTCCTCCACTGAATTGCTTCTGCCCCTTTGTCAAAAATCATGGGATTTTTTGTGTGTATCTGTTGTTTGGTTAGATATTCTTTTTATTGATCTATGTATCTATCCCTCCTCCAAAACAGTTTGATGACTAAGTCTTGAAATCTGGTAGACTTATTCATCCTACTTTATTCTCCTTTTCCAGAATTGTTTTAGCTATTCTAGTTGCTTTATGTTTTTATCTATATTTCAGAATAACCTTGTCCATATCTATTAAGAAAAACCTTGTTAACATTTATATAAGAATTGAACTAAATCTACTATCAATTTTCCTCAAATTAATATCTTTTCTGTATTGAGTCTTTCAATTAAAAAAAATGGTATGTCTACATTAATTTAGATCCTCTATTTCTCTTGTCAGCATTGTCTTTTTCAGCATACATGTACATGCTTTTTTAGAATTATGCCTGTCTTTGCACTTTTTGAGACTGTTAATTGTATTTTTAATTTTGTAATCACATACTCATTGCTAATATATAGCAATGAATATAATTGAATTTTGTATCTTTATCTTGTATGCGGTAACCTTGCTGAGCTTACTTACTGCAGTTGACCTTGAACAAGATAGATTTGAACTGCACAGGACCACTGACAAAGAAATTTTAAATACACACACACACACACACACACACACACACACTATAGTACTATAGGTCTTCCCTAGTGGCTCAGACAGTAAAGAATCTGCAATGCAGGAGACCTGGGTTTGATCCCTAGGTTGGGAAGATCCCCTGGAGAAGGGCATGACTATCCACTCCAGTATTCTTGCCTGGAGAATCCCCGTGGTTAGAGAAGCCTGGTGGGCTACAGTCCATGGGGTCACAAAGAGTCAGACATGACTGAGCCACTAAACATAGCATAGTACTATATGATCTGTGGTTTGTTAAATCCAAGAATGTGGATTTGCACATAGGGAGGACCAGTTCTAAAGTTATATGCAAATTTTTCAACTGCATGGGTGTCAGTGCTCTTAACCACCATCTTGTTAAAGGTTCACCTGTAGTTTGCCGTGTTGTTTGTGGATTTCTTAGAACTTTTTATGCAGTCATGTCATTTGCAAACATGGAGAGTTCTATTTTTTCCTTTCTAATCTGTATGCCTTTTATTTCCATTTCTTGCCTTGTTGCACTGGCTATAACTTCTAGCTCTATTACGAATAAGCGGGGAAATCAGAAATCCTTGCCTTGTCCTCCATCAAGAGGGAAACTTTCCACCTTTCATCATTAAGTATAATGTTAGCTATAAATTTTTTTGTAGATGCTTGTTACTAGATTGAGGAAGTTTTGCTCTATTCTATTTTTCTGGATTTGTAAAGTCATGAATAAGTACTGAATTTTATCAGATACTACTTTCTCTACTTCAATTGATATGATCAAGTGTTTTTCTTTTTTAGCTTGTTAATATGGTGGAAACCATTGACTGATTTTTGGATAGTGAACCAGACTTGCATCCCTAAGATAAACCCCTTTGTCATGGTATACAGTTCTTCTTATATTGCTAAATTCTATTTCCTAGTATTTTTAAGGCCTTTTGTGGTCTAAATAATATGGAGGAAATTGGTCTATAGTTTTCTTTTTTTTATACTTTTTCTGGTTTTGATATCAAGATAACAGCCTCACAAAATGCTTTGGGAAGTATTCTTCCTCTTGTGTTTTATGGAAGAGATCATGTGTAACTAACATTAAGTTGACTTTAACTATATAGTAGAATTCTTTGGTGAAACCATCTGAATGTGGTACTTTCTTTTCTGGAAGTTCACAAATTATGAATTCAACTTTCTTAATAGCTATAGGGATTTTCTAATTATTTTATATTGAATGAGTTGTAGTAATTAGTGTTTTTCAAGTTATTAGTCCATTTCATTTAAGCTGTTGAATTTGTTTGTTTAGAGTTTTCTGTAGTATACCCTTGTCTTTTTGAGATCTGTGAAGTGTGTACTGGTATGGGCTGGTTTTATTCTGATACTAGCAATTTGTTTATTTTCTCCTTTTGTCTTTGCCAGCAGTCTTAAAGACTGGATTTTTGTTTTATTGATTTTTTTCTATTTTTCTCTTTTCAATTTTATTATTCATTTCTGTTTTAAAATTTTTAGTCATTGCTTTAGAGTAGATGTGCTTGCCACAATTTTTTTTTCAGACTTTTTAAATTTATTTTTATTGAAGTATAGCTGAATTATAATGTTGTGTTAATTACTGCTGTACAGCAGATTGACTCAGTCATAAAAATATACATTCTTTTTCATAATCATTTCCATTATGGTTTATCACAGGATATTGAATATAGTTCCCTGTACTATACAGTAGGGCCTTGTTTAACAAATTATTTTAGGTTAATTCATCTGAAGATGTCTTGATTTCTGCTTTAAAGTATAGTTTTGCTGAATATAGTATTCTGGGTTGATAGAATCTTTTCTTTCATCTCTTAAAAAATGTTGTAGCATGTTCTTCTGGCCTCTATGGTTTCTGATGAATAATCTACTGCCCTTTGAATTGTTTTTCTGTATATAGGTGTTATCTCTCTCTTGTTATTATCAAAATTTTTTCTTTGTCTTTAGTTTTCTGAACTTTGACTATGATGTGTCTTAGTGGGGATTTCTTTAGGTTTATCTTGCTTGAGTTTACCCAGCTTCCTAAATCAGTAAGTATGTCTTTTTTTTTTTTTAGCAATTCTGAGGATTTTTCAGATATTCTTTCTTTGAGCACTTTTTAAGCCCTATCCTCTTTCTCCTCTCCTTTTAGGATTCTTAAAACAGGAATATAGACCTTGGTGGAGAAACTTGGACTAAGTCTTAACTTTGCTTCCAGTACTCAAAATTGACCGAGTAAATTCCAATCCGAAAGTTCAGTGTAGTAAATATATTTCTGTTAGTGTATGTTCTGTTAGAGGGAAGTAGAATAGTGCCTTTTCACTACAACAGCTCTGAGTATTTACAGCTGTTTTATTCAAGAGCAGAAAGATTGGAAAACAATTACATATATCATTCAAAATTTGGAGAATGAAGATATTTCCATTAGAAGAAGAAATTGGATTATTTTAAAACTTTTCAGCGTTAACCTGACTCATCTGAAAATGGTTAGAAGCTATTAAAATCTGTTCTCAAACTTTATTGAGAGTCTGAATCTCAGGAGTGGCATGCATGACTTTTCAGCCAGCTAGGATGAATGGGCGAAATTTAGCAGCAGTTCCAACTTCTGACATTTTATTGAAAAATGAATACCAAATTCTGGCACTGCCTTTTTCCAGCCCCTCAGAATAGCATACCAGTTTTGATGTATTATAGCACATACACTGTGACTGGTATAAGGGATAAGAACACAACAAAGTTTCCTTTGAAGATAATATTCTTGAAAAAGTCACTTTGAGATTTAGTTACCTTATTTATAAACAAAGTTAATAATATCTGCCCATTCCTTCTATGAGGAATGAAGAGTAGGGGTGGATGCTGAGTAATACAACCTGGGAAGAGCTTAGCAATTTGTCTTGGATATAGCCTTGAAAGAAATGCTTTGTATGTATTGCAAACGTTTCCCTATTTTTGTGACAGCTACATCATTAATATTGCTCTCCTAACATTCACTTCTTTTCCTCGGATTTATGTTTGACTACAGTAACTATTCTTCACAAAGTTTTCTCAGGAATCACAGCTTTTGGAGAGATTGTTCACCATTTATATAGAGAATAACGTTAAAGAGTTTTGTGTGACTTATCCTTTGATTTTGTGATCAAATTCTGGCTAACAGAATTAGCAGGAAAAAAGTGTAAACTTTATTACTCAATAACCCCTTAAATACTAGTCAGTTTTAAGCATTCTCTGAACAGTATGTGAATATGAGCTGGATTAGAGAGTGTGATGAAGACATTGGGAAGGGAAGAGTGTTGGCAAGTAATAAGGTGCACTTTTATCAATATAAAAAATAGTAAAACCATTTGGAACAGAACAGAATAATAGTAGTTTTAGAAATAGTAGTAGTAGTAACAATAATAGCAACAACACTGTGGAAAAGGTAATTTATTAAGTATTACATTTGTGTTTTTCACCCAAGTATGGCCAAGATTTTATTTCCTGCTTATTCCAATGGGATGGGGTTTAGAATGAAATTGAAGTGAAGTGAAGTCGCTCAGTCGTGTCCGACTCTTTGCGGCCCCATGGACTGTAGCCCACCAGGCTCCTCGGTCCATGGGATTTTCCAGGCATGAATACTGGAGTGGGTTGCCATTTCCTTCTCCAGGGGATCTTCCTGACCCAGGGATCGAACCTAGGTCTCCTGCATTGTAGGCAGACACTTTACTGTCTGAGCTACCAGGGAAGCCCAAGAATGAAATTAAATTGGTGCAAAGAAGAATAAAACTGTGTTTCTTTTTCCTGCAAGGCTAAACATGTAGACCAAGTTCATACTTGCTGTAATTTACTGAATTTGTCCAATGTGGGGGAATGTGCTTGTCGGGAGGTACAATCACCATGGCCCCAAGTGCTCTTGCATGTTCTTGCTAGAGATGTCAGAGTGAAAAACCCTCTTTACCCAGGTCATTTCTCTGGGTTATGTTTGCAGCAAGTCACCTTGAGGGATGAAGTAATATCTTTCCCTAGACAAAGAGTAGGGTGACTTCCTTTTGCCATAAAAATAGTGACTATGTTAAGTTCGGTGTTCTTCTTCTATAATGCAATCCAATGAGACACAGAGACAGAGATAAGTGACGTTATATGTTTATCTTTCTCTGTCTTTCTTACTTCACTTAGTATGATAAGCACTAGGTCTGTTCATGTTGCTGAAAATGGCATAATTTTATTCTTTTTTATGGCTGAGTAAGTATTCCATTGTATGTATGTATGTATATATTTATTCATCTGTCAATGAACATTTAGGTTGCTTCCATGTCTTGGCTGTTATAAATAGCCTTAGCACATTTTTAAGTCACACTATTAGCTTTTTGTTATTAAGTTGTAGGAATTCCTTACATATTTTGGAGATCAACCTCTTATCAGACATTTTTGCAGATATTTTCCTCATTCTGTAGGTTGACTTTTCACTCTGCTGATTGTTTCCTTTGCTGTGCAGAAGCTTTTTCGTTGGTGTGGTCATACTTGTTTGTTTTCAGGTTTGCTACCTGTGCTGCTAGTGTTATATCTGTGTAAGTATTGCCAAGGCCAATGCCATGAAGCGTTACCTCTATGCTTTCTCCTATGTGTGCCTCTAGAAATTTTTAACAGTTTCAGCTTTACTAAGTTTAATCTAAGTTTTTAATTTTGTGTTGATTTTTGTGTCTGATGTAAGATAAGGGTCAGATTTAATTCTTCTTTTTTCATGTGAATATCCTATTCAGCTTTCCCACTACCACTTGTTGAAGAAGTTATTCTTTCCCTTTCATGGATTGTTACCACTCTTGCCAAAGATCAATAGCCCATATATTTGTGTATTTATATCTAGATTCTCTATTCTACCCCATTTATCTGTTGGTTTTTATTCCAGTACCATATTATTTGATTACTATAGCTTCATAATATATTTTCAACTCAGAGAGAATGATACGTATGTCTTTGTTCTTATTTTTCAAGATTGATTTTTCTATTCATGGTCTATTGTGGTTCCATATGAATGACAGAATGAATGGCCATTGCTGAGTTTTCCAAATTTGCTGGCATATTGAGTGCAGCACTTTCACAGCATCATCTTTCAGGATTTGAAATAGCTCAACTGGAATTCCATCACCTCCACTAGCTTTGTTCATAGTGATGCTCTCTAAGGCCCACTTGACTTCACATTCCAAGATGTCTGGTTCCAGGTGAGTGATCACGCCATCGTGATTATCTTGGTCGTGAAGATCTTTTTTGTACAGTTCTTCTGTGTATTCTTGCCACCTCTTCTTAATATCTTCTGCTTCTGTTAGGTCCACACCATTTCTGTCCTTTATCGAGCCCATCTTTGCATGAAATGTTCCCTTGATATCTCTAATTTTCTTGAAAAGATCTCTTGTTTTTCCTATTCTGTTGTTTTCCTCAATTTCTTTGCATTGATCGCTGAGGAAGGCTTTCTTATCTCTCCTTGCTATTCTTTGGAACTCTGCATTCAGATGCTTATATCTTTCCTTTTCTCCTTTGCTTTTTGCTTCTCTTCTTTTCACAGCTATTTGTAAGGCCTCCTCAGACAGCCATTTTGCTTTTTTGCATTTCTTTTCCATGGGGATGGTCTTGGTCCCTGTCTCCTGTACAATGTCACGAACCTCCGTCCAGAGTTCATCAGGCACTCTATCTATCAGATCTAGTCCCTTAAATCTATTTCTCACTTACACTGTATAATTATAAGGGATTTTATTTCAATCATATCTGAATGGTCTAGTGGTTTTCCCTACTTTTTTCAATTTAAGTCTGAATTTGGCAAGAAGGAGTTCATGATCTGAGCCACAGTCAGCTCCTGTTCTTGTTTTTGCTGACTGTATAGAGCTTCTCCATCTTTGGCTGCAAAGAATATAATCAATCTGATTTCGGTGTTGACCATATGGTGATGTCCATGTGTAGAGTCTTCTCTTGTGTTATTGGAACAGGGTGTTTGCTATGACCAGTGCATTCTCTTGGCAAAACTCTATTAGCCTTTGCCCTGCTTCATTCCGTGCTCCCAGGCCAAATTTGCCTGTTACTCCAGGTGTTTCTTGAGTTCCTACTTTTGCATTCCAGTCCCCTGTAATGAAAAGGACATCTTTTTTGGGTGTTAGTTCTAAAAGGTCTTGTAGGTCTTCATAGAACTGTTCAACTTCAGCTTCTTCAGCATTACTGGTTGGGGCATAGACTTGGATTACTGTAATATTGAATGGTTTGCCTTGGAAACGAACAGAAATCATTCTGTCATTTTTAAGATTGCATCCAAGTACTGCATTTTGGACTCTTTTGTTGACCATGATGGCTACTCCATTTCTTCTAAGGGATTCCTGCCCACAGTAGTAGATATAATGGTCATCTGAGTTAAATTCACCCATTCCAGTCCATTTTAGTTCACTGATTCCTAGAATGTCGACGTTTACTCTTGCCATCTCCTGTTTGACCACTTCCAATTTGCCTTGATTCATGGACCTAACATTCCAGGTTCCTATGCAATATTGTTCTTTACATCATCGGACCTTGCTTCTATCATCAGTCATATCCACAACTGGGTATTTGTTTCGCTTTGGCACCATCCCTTCATTCTTTCTGGAGTTATTTCTCCACTGATCTCCAGTAGCATACTGGGCACCTACCGACCTGGGGAATTCCTCATTCAGTATCCTATCATTTTGCCTTTTGATACTGTTCATGGGGTCCTCAAGGCAAGTATACCGAAGTGGTTTGCCATTCCCTTCTCCAGTGGACCACATTCTGTCAGACCTCTCCACCATGACCCATCCATCTTGTGTGGCCCCACACGGCATGGCTTAGTTTCATTGAGTTAGACAGGGCTGTGGTCCATGTGATCAGATCAACTAGTTTTTTGTGATTATGATTTCAGTGTGTCTGCCCTCTAATGCCCCCTCCCAATACCTACCGTCTTATTTGGGTTTCTCTTACCTTGGTCATGGAGTATCTTTTCACAGCTGCTCCAGCAAAGTGCAGCCGCTGTACCTTACCTTGGACGAGGGGTATCTCCTCAAGGCCGCCCTCCTGACCTTGAACGTGGAGTAGCTCCTCTCGGCCCTCCTGTGCCCGCATAGCCACCGCCTCTTGGACGTGGAACATCTCCTCTGGGCCACCGCCCTGACCTTTGGCGTGGGGTAGCTCCTCTCGGCCACGCTTCTGCGCGTGGTGGGTTGCACCGCCTCTGCGCTGCCGGAGCCGGCGTCTCTCACGTCTGCGTAGGTCTTTATATTTAAAGTGGGTTTCTTGTGTACAGCAAGCACATAGTTGAGTCTTATTTTGTGATCCACTATGAAAATCTGTATTTTTTAATTGGTGAATTTAGACCACTGATATTCAAATTTATTTATCATAGTGTTGGATTAATAGCTACCATATTTGTTATTGTTTTCTTTTTCTTGCCCTGCTTTGTTCCTGTTTTTGTTTTTCATTCTTTTTCTGCCTTTTATTTTTTTAATTGAGCATTTTATGATTCCATTTTCTCTCTTTAGTATATCAGTCATACTAACTTTTTTCTTGTTTAAGTAGAGTTTCCATACACATTTACTACTGTAGAGTTTCCATGTACATTTACAGCTAATTTAAATCCACTTTAAAATTCACTGTACCACTTTATGAGTCATATGAGTACCTCCAAATGTCATTGCTGTTATTAATTTAACTTATATATAAGCATATATACATATATGTGCTAAGTTGCTTCAGTCGTGTCCAGCTCTTAGCGACGCTAAGGACCATAGCCCACCAGACTGCTCTGTCCATGGGATTCTCCAGGCAAGAATACTGGAGTTGGTACATAATCGAGTACATTGTTGGTATTATTTTGAACAAATAGTTATCTGTTATATCAATTAATAATAAGAAAAGTTTTGTTTTACTTTCACTTGTTCCTTCTTTGATCCTCTTCCTTACTCTATGTAGATCCAAGTTTCTGACCTTCATTATTTCCTTCATCTCTAAAAATCTTTTCGTAATATTTTCTGTAAGACAAGTCTCCTAGCAACAAATTCTCCCAGGTTTTTATTTTGTTTGTCTCAGAAAGTATTTTATTTCTCCTTCATCTTGAAGGATAATTTTGCGAAGTGCAAAACTCTAGGTTGGTGATTTTTTTTCTCTCATCTCTTTGAATATTTCCCTCCATCCTCTTTTTGCTTGAATAATTTCTGAGAAGCAATCAGATGTAGTTTTTATCTTTGTTCCTCTAAAAGCAAGGTGTTTTTACTCTGGGTTCTTTCAGGATTTTTTTTTTTATCTTTGATTTTATATAATTAGAAAATGATATGCTGAGGTATAATTGTTTTTGGCATTTATCCTGCTTAGTATTCTTTAAGCTTTCTGAGATCTGTGGGTTGGTTTCTGACGTTAATTTGGGGAAAATTCTGTCATTATTGTTTCAGATATTTCTTCTTTTCCTTTCTCTCTTCCTTTTACTTCTGGTATTCCCATTGCATGTATGTTATACCTTCTGTAGCTTTCCCACAGTCCTTGGATATTCTTGTTTTGTTTTTTCAGTTTTTATTTCTTTCCTTACATTTTTTGAGGATTCTATTGATATGTCTTCTAGCTCAGCAATGTATAGTCTACTAATAAACCCACCAAAGGAATTCTTAATTTCTGGGTTTTTTTTTGCTTTCTTTTTTGTTGCCTGTGCTTTGGGAATCATATACAAGAAACCACAGTCAAATCCAACATTTTGAAGCTTTTCCCCTATCTTCTCTGTGAGAACTTTTATAGTTTCAGGTCTTACATTTAAAAGATTGTTCTTTACCGTTTGAATAGCATTGGCACCTTGTTTGAAGATTATTTGACTTTATTCATGAGGATTTACTTCTGGGAATTTCTGTTCTATTCCATCAGTCTAAATGTGTCTTTTATGCCAGTGCTACACTGTTTTGAATATTGTAGTTTTCTAATATATGTTGAAATCAGTAAGTGTGAGACTTTCAACTTTGTTCTTTTTTTCCTATTTGAGGTCTTTTTTTTTTTTTTTTAAGTGTGGCTTTTCTGTTTGTTAGGCAGAAAATTGGAAGGTTTTCTAATGAAAAGCAGACTGGTTAAACAGAGAAAGAGATATTACCCACTGGGTGCCTGTGATTCAATGGAATATGGAAGCGTAGGAATCTGAGAGAAAATCATTCACTACCACTTCATAAAAATCTACTTTTACCACCAGCCTTGGCTTTTGTGTGCAGGAATATTTCCCTAAGTTTGTAACAATGTCTGTCAAGGGGTATGTGGGTAGTGTGTTGATTTACTTTCCCTCCTCTCAATTTAGTCATATTAAGGACTCTATACTGCATGTATCAGTTCAGTTCAGTTCAGTTCAGTCGCTCAGTCGTGTCCGACTCTCCGCGACCCCATGAAGCACAGCACGCCAGGCCTCCCTGTCCATCACCAACTCCCAGAGTTCACTCAAACTCATGTCCACAGAGTCGGTGATGCCATCCAGCCATCTCATTCTCCGTCGTCCCTTTCTCCTCCCGCCCCCAACCTTTCCCAGCATCAGAGTCTTTTCCAGTGAGTCAACTCGTCGCATGAGGTGGCCAAAGTACTGCAGTTTCAGCTTTAGCATCATTCCCTCCAATGAACACCCAGGATTGATCTCCTTTAGAATGGACTGGTTGGATCTCCTTGCAGTCCAAGGGACTCTCAAGAGTCTTCTCCAACACCACAGTTCAAAACCATCAATTCTTCGGCGATCAGCTTTCTTCACAGTCCAACTCTCACATCCATACATGTATAGGCTGTACCAAAACTGTTTAAGTTCTGGGGGTTTTAAATGGGTGGTTTGTTGATTCACTCATGACATGTCTTTCACACTGTGATATGTTCTGGCCATGCAGTCATGGCCACAGTGGTGGGCAAAGCAAAGCTGATCCCTGCCCTCAAAGGACTTGATTCAACAGCTTTTTGTGAATATGGATGTAACCTGACATGCGTGTCAATGTAAGAGACTGTTCCAAGTTTGCCTCTTAAGCTGTGTAATTTCCTATTTTTCCAAGGACATTGACTTTGATAGGTTTTCATTAAGTTAAACGAACACTTGCCTTAGGTATGAACCAAGAACAAAACACATGCCATTCTGTATTACTTTAACAAGAAGTCCATTTTAATTTAAATATATTTTAGGCTTAAGTAAGTGATTTATTTCTTCCTCTAAGATAATGAAAGAACTTCTCATGCTTTATGGAATAGTGAGAGACAAGATCTATTTACTGGTGGTACATGAAAGGAGAATTGAAGCCATGGTCTGCTCTGTAGAAGAGGCTAAACTGTACCAACGATGTATTTTGAAGGATAATTGGCTTTAGAATTTGTACTTATTAGGGAATTCACTTCCTTGGAATTGAAAATAAACACATAAAGAAATCTGGCTTTATCTAGAGGACATGCATCACGTAGACACATTTTTCTTCAGAAGAGTTTAAAATATTAAACAGCTGCTTAAGGCTGCAGTTGGTAGTAGAAAGGGAGATTGGGAGTGAGAGTGATGTTCGTATTTCTGTTCTATAACTCTTCTGCTGAATCAAATTTTTGACTTGGAATTAATTTTAATTAACCTCTTTGTGCCTCATCTTGATCTTTGTGTCTGTTTCTTCATCTCTAAACGGAAATGATAAAAATTGTATGTGCCCCATAGAATTGCTAGAAGTATTATCTGAGTTAATATTTTAAGAACACTTAGAACATAGCTTAATACATAGAATATATAAATGGTAAATATTAAATTTGAAATGTCTTTAGCTTTATGTACGTCCTCTATTTTTTTTTATATGATAAGATTTGAGAGCTTTTTTTAGCAGATAAAGAATCATTTAATGGACTTGGGGGTATGTATATATAGCACTAGAATTATAGTTTTGCTAGAAATTTTTGTAATATCACACAGGCAATATTATAAAGGTTAGACATCTCCTTTTTCATTCAAATGTAATGTTTGTCTCTTGGTATAATTTGTGTTTTCTGAAGGTTTTGCTGTTTTAGGGTAATTTAGGATAATGCCAAACTAAAGTGACAGATCTGTATTTATTTTTGAGCTTCTGAGAAATTAGAGTTAGGTTAACAATTCTGTCATGAGACATTCAATGTCCTAGAAATAATCTGTCTCTGGTTTGGTTCATACTCTGCAAAATCTTCAGGAATTGAGTAGTGGCAAACTTATTTGAAGAAAGACAGAATTTGAAACTTACTTTATAAAATATCCTTCCTTTGAATTGATATGCAGATATCAAAGGTTGCAGATAGGACTCTGACAATGTGAGTCAATTTTTTTAATGGAATATACCACTTCCTTACTATATTATTTTATTCTTCTTTCTACATGTATGAAATTTTAGATGCAAATTTTTTTTGTTACAACTTTTTAATGAGAGCTATGAAAACACCCGTAAAATATTTGGAAACCAAAAAAATGTGTTCAGTTTCTTAAAATGTTTCACTCAAGGTGTAGTAGCCCATGGAAACACTGACATGTTATATTGTATTGGCGTAACAAGAAAGTTTCCAAGAAATGCCCTGATAAGAGATTAGCATGCCAAGGTTTTGTCAGTGTTAAGATGAAAAAGATGATATTGGCAAAAAGTAAAACCTCAGCCTGTGAAAACTGCTCCCAGTACTGAACCTGCTATGCCTTTGATTTTATTTTCTAGGTCATTGTTTCCCAAACTACATGTTGAACTTCTAGTGGGACTGTGAAGATATTATGAGTGTTCTTGGAGATCAGAGCAGAAGAGATCCAACAGTGGTAGGTGGCAGTGAAGGAATGCAAACTGTTATATAAATGAACCAGATGCCTTGTCTCCTCTTGTCCCTCTCGTTAACTCCAAATCAGACTTTTTTCTAGTCTTTTCAGATTTTCTACCTTCCTCAAAGAGAGATGAATATTGGTAACTTTCCATTTATTTTTTTTCCCTTTCCTTAATACTACAGCTGACGACTATTGAGTAATTGCTTTGTGTCATGAGATGGTGTACTGGGTGCATTAGATAGCTTATTTCATTTAAACCACAGCAGAATTCTTAAAGATAGGTACTGTTTTTTTTTTTTTCATCCAGTTCATAAATGGAGAAGCTGAGGCTTGGGAAATTTCAGTGATTTGTATAAGATCATTTGCCAAAGAAGAGATGCTGCCAGTTTTGAACATAGGCAGCCTGAATATAAGACCCACAGTCTTTTCTCTCTCTTCTCCTTTTGTTTATGTCACTGAATCTAATTGGATGAAACAGTCTGAGAACAGTTCCTCTCTCATTATTAACTATTTCTGAGGATGGAGAGCAAGCCACTTCAGTGGGGCAGCTCAGACAGCATATTCTGAGATTTTTCAAATGGCAAAAATGCTTCCGACAGAGAATAAAAAATGTCCTCTAAAGGACATAAAGAACCCTCAAGTTCTGCCTAAGAATTATTTAGTCTAATGGGAGAAAGAGAAATTATTATTTTAAAACTTCAGCAGAAATGAAGGGTATCAGTTCAGTTCAGTCACTCAGCTGTATCCGACCCCCATGGGCTGCAGCACGCCACGCTTCCCTGTCCATCACCAACTCCTAGAGCTTGCCCAAACTCAGGTCCATTGAGTCAGTGATGCCATCCAACCATCTCATCCTCCGTTGTCCTCTTCTCCTCCTGCCTTCAATCTCGCCCAGCATCAGGGTCTTTTTCAATGAGTCAGTAGCCAAAGTATTGGAGCTTCAGATTCAGCATCAGTCCTTCCAAAGAACACCCAGGACTGATTTCCTTTAGGATGGACTGGTTTGATCTCCTTGCAGTCCAGGGGCCTCTCAAGAGTCTTCTCCAACGCCACAATTCAAAAACATCACTTTTTCAGCACTCAGCTTTCTTTATGGTCCAACTCTCCCAGCCATACATGATTACTGGAAAAACCATAGCATTGACTAGATGGACTTTTGTCAGCAAAGTAATGTCTCTACTTGTTAATATACTGTGTAGGTTGGTCATAGCTTTTCTTCAGGAAGCAAGCATCTTTTAATTTCATGGCTGCAGTCACCATATGAAGGGCATAGAGATTGACAAAAGTTTAGAAAACTTATTAGTTAATTCTCTAGTTTCTCAGACTGCTTTGACATAGTTACATATTTTTGGTGAAGATGACATCATTGTATAAGAATTCTTCAGTCTCTGTTTTGGAAAAAGTGTTTCCCTCTCGCCTCCTCATTGCTTCCTTCTGCTAACTCCCGCTTTTCAAGAAGATATCTGGGTGATACTGTGGTCACTATTAAGAATTAAGGGACACATGTAATAGCTGAATTCTTCCAAATGAATTACAAAGTTAAATAGAAATGGGAATTCCAATAACGATGGCAAAAATACCTGGGTCAGTTCCTTTCATAAACAATAGTTTAAAACAAAACTGGAAAATATTATTAAAAGCAGTTGGCCAAAGGCTGATAAATGTCCAAAAGCAAATATAAACTGAGAAAAGAAAATTCTTTTGGAGGACTGTTATTGCATTGGTAAAAGTTGCCAGTTTGTGGCTTTCTCACCTGGTGTGCATGCGTGCTCAGTCGCTAAGTTGTGTCCTATACTTTGCGACCCCCATGAACTGTAGTCTGCCAGGCTCTAGTTCTACCTAAACTGAATTCTAGCACAAGAAAAACTACACTTTGCTGGTATAAAGAGGTTACGTGTCAGAGTTCAGAGCAGGATTCTAGAAGTGAGAAAGCCATGTTTACCTAACAAGTGTTTCATTTTTCCCCTCCAGTAAAATTTTGGGCTCTGTCTTCCTTCTGATGGCCATTCTCTCAGTGCTTGGAAATAGTCTGCAATCTCTGTAATTTTTGTGCTGTGTGTGTGCTAAGTCACTTCAGTCGTATCCCAACTCTTTGTGACCCTATGGACTGTATGTAGCCTGCCAAGCTTCTCAGTCCATGGGATTCTCCAGATAAGAATACTGGAGTGGTTTGCCATTTCTTCCTCCAGGGGATCTTCCTAACCCATGGATCAAACTGGTGTCTCCTGAGGTTCCTGCATTGCAGGCGGATTCTATCTCTTTCAAAATCGGAATTTTCTTGTAAGATTACTTACGTGTGGGGATTTTTAGGGCAGAGCAGGCATGTCTGACCTTTATGTTTAACTTTGGTAGTGGGCTAAAGCCTTCCTTTGAGAGGTAAAGGTTGTAAGAGTGTACACAGATACATTTTCTAAAGGAAAAACTTGTCTTTAGCCACTGTGACCATACTTTTGGTTGTTCATATATGAAAATATCCACCAGAATCCATTGGGTACCCAAGTGTTATGTCTCATTAATTTGGATAGTCCTAGAATAAGCTGGGGAGAAGGCAGTGGCAACCCACTCCAGTCCTTTTGCCTAGAAAATCCCATGGATGGAGGAGCCTGGTAGGCTACAGTCCATGGTATCGCGAAGAGTCCAACATGACTGAGCGACTTCACTTTCACTTTTCACTTTCACACATTGGAGAAGGAAATGGCAACCCACTCCAGTGTTCTTGCCTGGAGAATCCCAGGGATGGGGAAGCCTGGTGGGCTGCCGTCTATGGGGTCACACAGAGTTGGACACGACTGAAGCAACTTAGCAGCAGCAGCAGCAGCAGAATAATCTGGATGTCATTTATGCTTAGGAAGGTCAGTGGCTTGGAAAACTAAGATGTTCATTGGAGTTGCATCAGTTTGGGGGCATTCTCCTGACTTAGATACACTTAGAGGATGAGCCTGACCTGGGCTCTTTACTCACCCTCTGCACTTCGTGGCCATTGAGTTCGCTAGATCTACACACATATCACTACACTAGAGACCAACTCAGTCTCTCTGGATGAAGGTATTAGTTAGGGTTCCTCAGAGAAACAGAACCAATCAGATAGATATATAGATAGATAGATGTGAAGGAGGGAAGGAACAAGAAAATTTATTATAAGGAATTAACTTTTGCAATTATGATAGCTGAGAAGAGTCAAGAACTGCAGTTAGTAGAGACCCAGAAGAGCAGATGGTTTACTGCTAGTCTGAACCTCCTGAAAACCAGAAGAGCAAATAGTATAAGTTCTAGTCCAAGTCTGAGACTAAAAGCAGGACACAACTAGTGTTCCAGCTGGAAGGCTGGCAGAGAGAGAGAACTCTTACTCAGCCCTTTTATTCTGTTCAGGCTTTCAACAGATTTCATGAGCCACACCCATATTGAGGAGGGAAGTCTACTTTACTCAGTCCACCATTTCAAACCTTAACCTCATCCAGAAACATTCACAAACACACCCATATGTTTAAGCAAATATTTGACCATCCCATGGCTCAGTCAAGCTTATATATAAAATTAAGTATCACAGTGACTCTGAGTGAACTATCTAATCACTTTGGTCAAAGAACTGACCTTGGTTAGAAAAACACATCTCATAACCTCCTGCTTATAGTGAAACAAAAGTTGGCCTGGACTAAATTCTTGTTACCTGATGGTTCAGTAACTACAGTGAGGATATTACAAAGCCATCCAGGCATGAAATAAATTAGTTAATATTCCTGGTTAATACTCAGCCGGAAGAAATATGTTTTAGATTTAAAGGTCCTTGAGCACATTATAATCTGCTTGGAGAAATACCAAGTTAACTACACCACAGGATCTGCTTGATAAGGACCAGAGAGAGAAAAAGAGTACTGTAGGAGTACAGGGTGGAGGATAGAAAGAGGAAGGCATATTTTAGGTTTGAATATTTTTATTATTTGTCTTGGCCTTTGCTTGCTCACTTGGGGCAACTTTTTTAAAAATTGAGGTATAAATAACATACCATGAAATCTACCACTTCAAACTGTAAAATTCAGTGACTTTCACTGTATTCACATAGCTGTGCAACCAGTTCACTTCACTTCAGTTCAGTCGCTCAGTCGTGTCCAACTTTTTGCGACCCCATGAATCACAGCACGCCAGGTCTCCCTGTCCATCACCAACTCCCGGAGTTCACTCAAACTCATGTCCACCGAGTCGGTGATGCCATCCAGCCATCTCATTCTCTGTCATCCCCTTCTCCTCCTGCACCCGATCCCTCCCAGCATCAGAGTCTTTTCCAGTGAGTCAGCTCTTCGCATGAGGTAGCCAAAGTATTACAGTTTCAGCTTCAGCATCTGTCCTTCCAATGAACACCCAAGACAGATCTCCTATAGAATGGACTGGTTGGATCTCCTTGCAGTCCAAGGGACTCTCAAGAGTCTTCTCCAACACCATGGTTCAAAAGCATCAATTCTTCAACACTCAGCTTTCTTTATAGTCCAACTCTCAAATCCATACATGACCATTGGAAAAACCATAGCCTTGACTAGATGGACCTTTGTTGGCAAAGGAATGTCTCTGCTTTTTAATATGCTATCCAGGTTGGTCATAACTTTCCTTCCAAGGAGCAAGCGTCTTTTAATTTCATGGCTGCAATCAGCATCCATGGTGATTTTGGAGCCCAGAAAAATAAAGTTTGACACTGTTTCCACTGTTCTCCATCTGTTTCCCATGAAGTGATGGGACCAAATGCCATGATCTTAGTTTTCTGAATGTTGAGCTTCAAGCCAACCTTTTCACTCTCCTCTTTCACTTTCATCAAGAGGCTCTTTAGTTCTTCACTTTCTGCCATAAGGGTGGTATCATCTGCATATCTGAGGTTATTGATTTTTTTCCCAGCAATCTTGATTCCAGCTTGTGCTTCTTCCAGCCCAGCGTTCCTCATGATGTACTCTGCATATAAGTTAAATAAGCAGGGTGACAATATACAGCCTTGACGTACTCCTTTTCCTATTTGGAACCAGTTTGTTGTTCCATGTCCAGTTCTAACTGTTGCTTCCTGACCTGCATACAGGTTTCTCAACAGGCAGGTCAGGTGGTCTGGTATTCCCATCTCTTTCAGAATTTTCCACAGTTTATTGTGATCCACACAGTCAAAGGCTTTGGCATAGTCAATGAAGCAGAAATAGATGTTTTTCTGGAACTCTCTTGCTTTCTCCATGATCCAGCGGATGTTGGCAATTTGATCTCTGGTTCCTCTGCCTTTTTGAAAACCAGCTTGAACATTTGGAAGTCCACGGTTCACGTATTGCTGAAGCCTGGCTTGGAGAATTTTGAGGATGACTATAACTAGTGTGTGAGATGAGTGCAATTGTGCGGTAGTTGGAGCATTCTTTGGCATTGCCTTTCTTTGGGATTGGAATGAAGACTGACCTTTTCCAGTCCTGTGGCCATTGCTGAGTTTTCCAAATTTGCTGTCATTTTGAGTGCAGCACTTTCACAGCATCATCTTTCAAGATTTGAAATAGCTCAATTGGAATTCCATCACCTCCACTAGCTTTGTTCATAGTGATGCTCTCTAAGGCCCACTTGACTTCACATTCCAAGATGTCTGGCTCTAGGTGAGTGATCACACCATCGTGATTATCTTGGTCGTGAAGATCTTTTTTGTACAGTTCTTCTGTGTATTCTTGCCACCTCTTCTTAATATCTTCTGCTTCTGTTAGGTCCATACCATTTCTGTCCTTTATCGAGACCATCTTTGCATGAAATGTTCCCTTGATATCTCTAATTTTCTTGAAAAGATCTCTTGTTTTTCCTATTCTGTTGTTTTCCTCAATTTCTTTGCATTGATCACTGAGGAAGGCTTTCTTATCTCTCCTTGCTATTCTTTGGAACTCTGCATTCAGATGCTTATATCTTTCCTTTTCTCCTTTGCTTTTTGCTTCTCTTCTTTTCACAGCTATTTGTAAGGCCTCCTCAGACAGCCATTTTGCTTTTTTGCATTTCTTTTCCATGGGGATGGTCTTGGTCCCTGTCTCCTGTACAATGTCACGAACCTCCGTCCAGAGTTCATCAGGCACTCTATCTATCAGATCTAGTCCCTTAAATCTATTTCTCACTTACACTGTATAATCATAAGGGATTTGGTTTCAGTCATATTTGAATGGTCTAGTGGTTTTCCCTACTTTTTTCAATTTAAGTCTAAATTTGGCAAGAAGGAGTTCATGATCTGAGCCACAGTCAGCTCCTGGTCTTGTTTTTGCTGACTGTATAGAGCTTCTCCATCTTTGGCTGCAGAGAATATAATCAATCTGATTTCGGTGTTGACCATCTGGTGATGCCCATGTGTAGAGTCTTCTCTTGTGTTGTTGGAAGAGGGTGTTTGCTATGACCAGTGCATTCTCTTGGCAAAACTCTATTAGCCTTTGCCCTGCTTCATTCTGTGCTCCCAGGCCAAATTTGCCTGTTACTCCAGGTTTTTCTTGACTTCCTACTTTTGCATTCCAGACCACTATCTAATTCCAGAACATCGTTTTCATCCTCAGGGTAGCTTTTTTTTTTTTAAGTAATTAATTTATTTTTTATTGGGGGCAAATTATTTTACAATATTATATCGGTTGGTTTTGCCATACATTGACATGAATTCACCCCAGGTTTACATCCCGGGGTGAACCCCCCTCCCACCTCCCTCCTTTTTTGCAGCAGATAACATTTTCCTAAATTTTTCACCATCATACACAAATCTTACAAATGCTGCAGCATGAATTTATTGATGAAATATTGATATTTTGACTTATCAACCTGGGCAAAGAAGCAGTTGCTTTCTAATATATGCACAACACCTGTCTCACGTCGTGTGTTTTCAGTAAGTCATTGGGACTTATCGAAGTATTGGGAGTGGAACCTTTTCGGCCTCTCATACTACTTCTTTGCCCTAACATTTTTACTATAATTTTGCATATTAGTGTTATGTTCACATCAATTCTGTGACTTCTGCTTTTTAAGGAAGTAAGTTCTATCACTAAATAAATTGCTTCCTGAGCTTTTTTACTCAAAGCTTTAACCTGTTTTGAGTTTCCAGTTTTCGTTTAAAATAATAGCATCTTTACTTATTAAAGGTCTGTAATCTGTGGTTAACTGTTTTTTTCAGTTTTCCTGGATCTACCACAGTAGATGAAAGCTCTTTGCCCCAGACCACATGCAATGGAAAAGAGCAACTTGACCCGTTTAAAACCTGTGGATAAGTAGCTTTCATTATAACGATAGAATTTTTTTCAACCATGTCTCTTACTATAGTACAGCAGCAAAATGACTCGGAAGATTATAATTATTTATCACTAATTTTGGGCTCCAAAATCACTGCAGATGCTGATTGCAGCCATGAAATTAAAAGACGCTTGCTCCTTGGAAGGAAAGTTATGACCAACCTGGATAGCATATTAAAAAGTAGAGACATTATTTTGCCAACAAAGGTCCATCTAGTCAAGGCTATGGTTTTTCCCATGGTCATGTATGGATGTGAGAGTTGGACTGTGAAGAAAGCTGATCGCTGAAGAATTGATGCTTTTGAAATGTGGTGCTGGAGAAGACTCTTGAGAGTCCCTTGGACTGCAAGGAGATCCAACCAGTCCATTCTAAAGGAGATCAATCCTGGCTGTTCATTAGATGGACTGATGCTAAAGCTGAAACTCCAATACTTTGGCCACCTCATGCGAAGAGTTGACTTACTGGAAAAGACTCTGATGCTGGGAGGGATTGGGGGCGGGAGGAGACGGGGACGACAGAGAATGAGATGGCTGGATGGCATCACCGACTCAATGGACGTGAGTTTGAGTGAACCTCGGGAGTTGGTGATGGACAGGGAGGCTGGCGTGCTGTGATTCATTGGGTGGCAAAGAGTCAGACACGACTGAGCGACTGAACTGAACTGAACTGAATTTTATCAGAGTTTTCCATTAACATAGGCCTAGAAACCTTATTCATCTCAAAACTTGTCTTCAAAATTCATCACATTGGACTGTCATAAATGTCTGCATAACACAAACACTATATAAAACAAGAAATTTTCAAAAAATACCATGCAGTACAATTTACTTCAGTTGACTTAATCTATGCTTTGCACTGTTTACAATAGCAAGGTGTCAAGGGAGAGAGTTGAGCATGTGGAAGATTCCTTTTTTAGACTGAAAATTTCTGTTTGACTCTCTATTACACGGGCAGTAACTGTTGGCATTGGGTGAAGGGGGGCTAGGGGAAGTTATGAGTGAGAGAGGCTACTATCTATTGTCCTCACTTCTGGGCAATATCCACCCTTTGTTACTGGTTGTCCCTTTCTTGTGTCCATGTCGGAAAAGGCCACACCCAAGAGTCCTGTCTTACCAGTTTCTAATAATTTTATTACGTATTTATTTAATATTCAGTGCTGATACTTTTGAACCAGTATCAAATATATTTGAGTTATTTTTCTCCTCATGCTAATAAGTATCATCTGAGTTGCCTAGCCATCTCGCCTTGTATGCTGTGTGCTCGGTGGTGTGTGACCTAGATGGAATCATTGGGCCTCTGAGGCAAAGATCAGATTAATAAAAACCTCATTAGGACCTGGCACTGACTTTCCTTTAGCACTTACCAACTCTAATTGTCTGTTTACTTGTCTCTCTCTTTCCCCACTGAATTGGATCTTCCATGAAGGAAAAGTATTTGCTTATCTACTATTAATTTCCCAGTATGTTACATAACATCCTGTAAAAGGTAAATATTCCGTAAGTGTTTACTTTTGAGTAACTCCTGAACTCCTTAAAACGTCGGCATCTTCCTGCTTCATACTCATTTGTGAACTATTCTAACAAAATATTCATAATAATTTTACTTTAATAGCTACAAACCCAGGTAGGCACTGAATAGGAGCCTAACTCTGAAATATATGTTAAAGTCTCAGTTGCTCTGTGGATGGCAGAATGAATATAATTTTTCCTGGTGAAACAGAGTCAACTCATTATTTTGTTTTGTTTTTAAGTAGTTTGGCCTGTGGGCTACAAACAAATGAAAAGTAATTTTATCCCAAGTACACAGTCACCTTTGGGGAATTCCAGAGCCTGTGGTATCTTGAATTGCTGAAAATATCTCAACTCTGTTGTCTCCTTAAGACATACATCTGTAGATGCTGCTCTGCCGGTGGGGATTATTTAGTTATTTGTGACACTGCATCATAGGAAGGGCACAGAATGTTGTCCTCTCTTGCCTTAGACTCTGGGGATATTTGCAGGAAATTAGATATTTTACCTCTGAGAAAATTCACTGGCTCTAGTTGTTTGTTTCTTAGTTCAAAGCATTCCTTTGCCTCTGCCATGGGATATTGTGGCCATCTCCAGGGTTGTTGTTTTTTTTTTTTTTTTAATCAGAGCTACCTGTGTTGTCTTTTACCCTCAAGAACAAGTCATGCCCTGGAGGGGTAAGAGTTAAGAACCAGGTGAGCCTTTCCTTGTCCTTGTAACTCACTCTTCACTGAACCACGATGTGCCGCAACTTGTCACGGCTTTATTTTAGTACAATTTGGCCCATTTGTCTTCCTTAGTCTCTCTGATGTGTTCTTGATCAGATTATTGATAATCATGTTGTAAATGTCTATTACCATTCCTTTGCTGATATTTATTTTTTACCTGTTTTACCTGTTTTGTGTCAATCATCTTCCAGTTTTACTATTTCTGTTCTGATATCAAATTCTTTTTTCCAGCCCTTTTTTCTTTCCTAATTTGTGGATTTTTCCTTTTCAGAATTATACTTTGCACAAACTCTCGGGTCAGGTTGACTGCTTCTCACCTGAGCTGTTGTTTAAGATGTACTTGATTAGAAACTTCCTCGACCACATTACATCTAGATCACATGGATCACAGGAAAAAAATATTTCCTGAACTTAAAAAAATTAAAGGTTGACAGTGGCTTTTCTGTCCCTTGAAATTGCTCAGCACTTGCCAAACCATTTTCATAACTCTATATGAACTTAGCCTCTCTCAGAATGTTAAGGATGAGAAGGAAGGAATAACCCATCTTTTCTTTTGTACCAAAAATGAAATGAATAATCTTCAAGAAATCCTGTGACATGGCTGCCATAAATAACACCATTTTATGGCTGTGGAGATACCCAAGTTCTAGAAAGAAGGTTAGCTTCCAGGCTATGTGGTTAAAAACTAAAGGAACTGAAATGCTAACCAGGCAATAGAATTTCCAATCCCAACCCTACCTATTAAATCTCCAGGGTAGGTTTTAAACAAATACATTTTCCAGTGATATAATTTTAGAAATAACTGGGAGAGGAAATGGGGAAAGAACTAAGTCAAATATTAATATATGGATATCTTATTAAATATTAATTGAGTCCTACTAAGGGCCAGCAGTCCTAATGGATGCTGGGAATAGCTCAGTGGACAAGGCAGACCAGCCTTGCCCTATTGGACTTTACATTCAGAGAAAAGAGGCAGATGTTAATAGACAAGTAAACCAAGTAGTAAAACAAGAAAGAACCAGACAGTTGTCAGAGCTTTGAGGGAAATAAGGCAAGGTGATTTTATAATACCTCTGGAGTAATGCTGCAGTAGTGGATGGCCTGGAAATAGCTTACAGAGGAGGTGACTTTGGAGCTGAGAAGTGAATAGTTAGTGTTTTCAGTTCAGTTCAGTCGCTCAGTCGTGTCCGACTCTTTGCGACTCCATGAATCATGGCACGCCAGGCCTCCCTGTCCATCACCAACTCCCAGAGTTCACTCAAACTCACATCCATTGAGTCGGTGATGCCATCCAGCCATCTCATTCTCTGTCGTCCCTTTCTCCTCCTGCCCCCAATCCCTCCCAGCATCAGAGTCTTTTCCAGTGAGTCAACTTGTCGCATGATGTGGCCAAAGTATTGGAGTTTCAGCTTTAGCATCAGTCCTTCCAATGAACACCCAGGATTGATCTCCTTTAGAATGGACTGGTTGGATCTCCTTGCAGTCCAAGGGACTCTCAAGAGTCTTCTCCAACACCACATTTCAAAAGCATCAATTCTTCGGTGCTCAGCTTTCTTCACAGTCCAACTCTCACATCCATACATGACCACGGGAAAAACCATAGCCTTGACTAGACGGACTTTGGTTGGCAAAGTAATGTCTCTGCTTTTTAATATGCTATCTAGGTTGGTCATAACTTTCCTTCCAAGGAGCAAGTGTCTTTTAATTTCATGGCTGCAATTAGCATCTGCAGTGATTTTGGAGTCCCAAAAAATAAAGTCTGACACTGTTTTAGTCATTGTTATTAAGAATTAGAAATGAATGTTTCCAAATGTGCCAAAATTTTTTACATAAAATGAAATCCTTCCAAAGCCAAAACAAAACCAAACATTGCTGAAACATCTTATTTTACCCCAGATAAATTGAGAAAAGCAAACTTCAATTCTCTTTTCTCGCTCAAGTTTATCTTTCTCTATCTCTGTCTCTCTTTTTGAGCATGAAGATTCAAAGTCACATATATTATGTTCAATTTAATACAACAAAGGACATTTATTTTTCTGTTTCATTTTTATAGGTAACATATATACAAAGTTTAGGAAGTAAGAAAATTCTAAAAGACCTTAAAAAAAGAAAAAGAACTGTCTTCTGTTGCACTTGTCCCCACCTAAGATTCCCACATTGCAGTGATAATCACGTTCAATCTTTGTTATTTTTTAGATTTTTGCATCCATTACTGTAAAATAGTGCATTTATACAGTTTCTTTCTTTTTCAGTTTTATATATTATATGCTGATTTATTCTTTTGAAAACTATATTTTTATGTTATTCTTTCCTCCCATATCTCTTCTATCCCACTTTCTTTTAAAATAGTTGTATCATTTGTTTTAATTAGATCAATTAAGATCTGTTAATCTAGATATATTAAATCTGTTGTTAGTTAGATCATGATTTAACGGCTCAGAGCTTAAGTATAATGATGAGTGATACAAATATTATTCACATATAGGCCGTATTATCTACAATGATTATATTTCCTTTCTTGCATATCCTTTTCTCTTCACAAGTGTTAATCTGACTCATTTAAAATTTTTTTGTTTTTTTTACAAACGTATCATTAATTCATACCCAAACTCTTCTTCAGAACTATAAATCTCCTTTCAAATGTTCAAAGATCAATATCTTAGTGGTTTATCAATCTCAGCTCCTTGGAAACATTTCTCTGTAAGCTCTCCATCATCTTGCTCTAATCTGAACTGGTTGATTCTCCATCATTCTGAGTCCCTCACCCCTTTACAATTTTTTTAATTGGAGCTCTGCTTCTTGGATTTAATGTCCTCCTTTTTCTTGGGTATGGTAAGCCAAATAATGACCCCTCAAAGATGTGCACATCCTAACTGTTAGAACCTGTGTATACACTACTTGACATGGCAAACAAGACTTTATAGATGTAATTAAGAACTTTGATATAAGGAGTTTATTCTGAATTATCCAGATGGGCCCAGTGTAATTGGGAGTAGTCTATAAGAGGGAAGTAGTCTATAAGAGGGAAGTAGCTGAGTTCTGTCAGAGCCCAAGAAAGGTGTTATGCTTCTGCCTTTGAAGATAAAGGAGGAGACCATGAGCCAAGATATGCAGGTGGCTTCTAGAATTTGGAAACAAGGAGACAGATTTTCCCTTAGAGCCTCCAGAGGAACACAACTCTGCCTACACTTTGAATTTAAGACTTCCAACTTCTGGAACTGTAAGATAATAATTTTCTCTTGTTTTAAACCACTCAGTTTGTGGTAATTGTTACATCACCAATAGGAAACTAATATGGTGGCTTATTTTCTAATTTTGGCAGTCCTCTAACATCTTGAAAAAGAATGCGTGGAAGATACCTTTTTGATACTCTATATATCAAAAAATGGGTTTTCCTGTGGTGCTAGTGGTAAAGAGCGTACCTGCCAATGAAGGAGATGTAAGAGACGCAGGTTTGATCCCTGGGGCGGGAAGATTCCTGAAATAGGTAATGGCAACCCAATGCAGTATTCTTGCCTAGAGAATTCCACAGACAGAGGAGTTTGGTGGGCTATAGTTCATGGCATTGCAAAGAGTCAGACACGACTGAAGCGACTTAACACACACACACACACACACACACACATATCAGAAAATATCTTTACTTTTATCTAAGAGTTCATTCAGGATGGAAATAGTTTTCTGTCAGCATTTTGAAGGTATTTCTGTTTTGTATTCTTGCTTCCAGTCACAAGTTTGACAGCATTCTGATGCCTGATCCATTGTTTTGGCCCATTTTATTTATTTTTCTTTTAGGAAACTTGTAATATATTCTTTTTGTCTCCAGTGTTGAGAAATTGCCTGAGGGTATGCTTTTGCTTTAGTGGGAGTCATCTTCTATCTATTGTATTAAGCACTAGTAATATGGAGACTTAACCTTTTCATTCTGGAATATTTTCTAAATTATTTATTTGATAACTTTCTTCCCTATCTTTTCTCTCCTCTATCTTTCTGGAACTCCTATTACTTGGCTTTTAGACATTCTGGACTGATCCTTGGACTTTTCTTTTCCCCCTTCGGTTTTCTGTTTCTGACTTTGCTCTGCTTTCTGGAGATTGCCTTATCCATATCCTCTAACTCTTCTGAAGTTTGTCAGTTCTTCTGTCTGATTCTTCATTTTCAAGAGATTTTTCTTATTGTAATTAGCCTCCAATTAAAATAAATTAATTAATTTTAAAAAAGATTTTTTTTGATCTTTGAGTTTTCTTTAAAATTTGCCATTCCTTTTTCATAAAAATAGGATTTTCTCTTCCCTTTGAAAAGAAAATAATTAAAATATTTGACTCTCTTTATGAAATCAGTTTTACCTTCCCAGTAATTTTGCTTTTTGCACCATGTAGGAGGCTTTTCTAAAATGTCTGATGTACCTTGTCTACCTAGTCACATTTAAGACCAAAATACTGGAAAACTGATTGGGAATTGTATGCATCAATTTCTATGTGTTTGTTTGCAGCAGAGACACAAGATGCTGAGCAATGGTCTTTGCTAAAAGCTTCTTTGGCTTGGCTGTTTCAGGAATGAAATTTTTACGGTTATCATAGGTCACCTTATCCTCCCAAATTTTGCTGATCACTTATTTCAGAGTGATCTAAATCAAATCCCTTATACAGTGGAAGTGAGAAACAGATTTAAGGGACTAGATCTGATAGAGTGCCTGATGAACTATAGATGGAGGTTCGTGACATTGTACAGGAGACAGGGATCAAGACCATCCCCAAGAAAAAGAAATACAAAAAAGCAAAATGGCTGTCTGAAGAGGCCTTACAAATAGCTGTGAAAAGAAGAGAAGCAAAAAGCAAAGGAGAAAAGGAAAGATATACCCATTTGAATACAGACTTCCAAAGAATAGCAAGGAGAGATAAGAAAGCCTTCCTCAGCGATCAGTGCAAAGAAATAGATAAAAACAATAGAATGGGAAGGACTAGAGATCTCTTCAAGAAAATTAGAGATACCAAGGGAACATTTCATGCAAAGAGGGGCACAATAAAGGACAGAAATGGTATGGATCTAACAGAAGCAAAAGATATTAAGAAGAGGTGGCAAGAATACACAGAAGAACTGTACAAAAAAGATCTTCACGACAAAGATAATCACGATGGTGTGATCACTCACACTCACCTAGAGCCGGACATTCTGAAATGTGAAGTCAAGTGGGCCTTAGGAAGCATCACTATGAAGAAAGCTAGTGGAGGTGATGGAGTTCCAGTTGAACTATTTCAAATCCTACAAGATGATGCTGTGAAAGTGCTGCACTCAATATGTCAGCAAATATGGAAAATTCAGCAATGGCCATAGGACTGGAAAAGGTCAGTTTTCATTCCAATCCCAAAGAAAGGCAATGCCAAAGAATGCTCAAACTACCACACAATTGCACTCATCTCACACACTAGTAAACTAATGCTTAAAATTCTCCAAACCAGGCTTCAGCAATACGTGAACTGTGAACTTCCAGATGTTCAAGCTGGTTTTAGAAAAGGCAGAGGAACCAGAGATCAAATTGACAAAATCTGTGGGATCATCAAAAAAGCAAGAAAGTTCCAGAAAAACATCTATTTCTGCTTTATTGACTATGCCAAAGCCTTTGACTATGTAGATCACAATAAACTGTGGGAAATTCTTCAAGAGATGGGAATACCAGACCACCTGACCTGCCTCTTGAGAAACCAGTATGCAGGTCAGGAAGCAACAGTTAGAACTGGCCATGGAACAACAGACTGGTTCCAAATAGGAAAAGGAGTACGTTAAGGCTGTATATTGTCACCCTGCTTATTTAACTTATATGCAGAGTACATCATGCGAAATGCTGGACTGGAAGAAGCACAAGCTGGAATCAGGATTGCTGGGAGAAATCTCAATAACCTCAGATATGCAGATGACACCACCCTTATGGCAGAAAGTGAAGAAGAACTAAAGAGCCTCTTGATGAAAGTGAAAGAGGAGAGTGAAAAAGTTGGTTTTTAAAGCTCAACATTCGGAAAACTAAGATATGGCATCCGGTCCCATCACTTCATGGGAAATAGATGGAGAAACAGTGAAAACAGTGGCTGACTTTATTTTGGGGGCTCCAAAATCACTGCAGATGGTGATTGCAGGCATGAAATTAAAAGACGCTTACTCCTTGGAAGGAAAGTAATGACCAACCTAGACAGCATATTGAAAAGCAGAGATATTACTTTGTCAACAAAGGTCTGTCTAGTCAAGGCTGTGGTTTTTCTAGTAGCCGTGTATGGATGTGAGAGTTGGAGTATAAAGAAAGCTGAGCACTGAAAAATTTATGCTTTTGAATTGTGGTGTTGGAGAAGATTCTTGAGAGTCCCTTGGACTGCAAGGAGATCCAACCAGTCCATCCTAAAGGAGATCAGTCCTGAGTGTTCATTGGAAGAACTGATGTTGAAGCTGAAACTCCAATACTTTGGCCACCTGATGCAAAGAACTGATTCATTTGAAAACACACTGATGCTGGGAAAGATTGAGGGCAGGAGGAGAAGGGGATGACAGAGGATGAGTTGGTTGGATGGCATCACCGAGTCAATGGATATGGGTTTGGGTGGACTCCGGCAGTTGGTGATGGACAGGGAGGCCTGGTGTGCTGCAGTTCATGGGGTTGCAAAGAGTCAGACGTGGCTGAGTGACTGAACTGAATTATTTCAGAAAGGACTCCTTTAATCCCTCATCTGGGATATATAAAGTGTCTGCTGGTGTTCTTAAAGACAAATGGGAGAAGGGACCCATACATTTCATTGTTCAGTATATAGCCACTCACTGAATCCTTCTAGTTTTCAATTTGCCTAGGGTCCTATAGAGTCTCCCTGATTTAATTTCTCCAAGTCATCTCTGAGGATGGAGGATAGAATCTATGTTTTCTACAGCTTCTTTACAAAATTTCCTGACAGTCTTCTTATATCAAGTCCAAAATGTACCCCTATGATTCCTCTCAGTGTCTGAGAATTTCTTGGGTTATGAGGTCCAAAACAGCCAGATTCTCATTTCCTCCATTCAGAGGTTTTCTTGCTCTCTAATTTTCCATCTCACTTCCAGCATTAGATCACTGTCATTCCCTCCACTGTTCACTTTATTCTTATGGATTTCATAAAATCTTTTCACTGTCATTTCACTAAATTTCACAAGAGAGCAGTGGAAGCAAAATGTGTTTAATCTTTCATGTGTAACTGAAGTTCAAGTATTTATCTTTTTTTTTTTTTTTACAATCATATTGATTTCTAGCAAGCACATTTCTGTGGGCTCCAGTGCTTGGCTTCTAAGTCAGAAAGTTACTCCCTTGTTTATTGAGGGACATGACAGAGTAACTGATGAGCCTGTAAAATTATATAGTCCTTCTACCAATTTTCTGGCTGTGTTGACCACTGGTAATTTAAGTGCCTGTGTCAGCACCAGGGGCATCTTGTGCCCTGTCATTGCCATATCCATGTGTCATATAACAATGGTTTAAAATTGATGATTCAAAAATTAGAGAGTTTTTCTTAAAGGTATATTTTACTCAAAGACTACAAAAAATACAATTTATTTTAATAGTATTGAGAAACCATTTCATTGTTTTCTTCTTTCTTTAGTAGGATTTTGTTTTTTTAAAGATGATTTCTACATTTTCCTCTGTTCATTTCTTTGCATTTGTGCTTTTTTAATAAAATTCTTTTTTAGAAATAAAAAAAAAAAAAAATAAAGATGATTTCTAAGAGCATATTCCTGACACTCCAATCCAATTTCTTTCCTTTTTAACTTTTTGTTCCACAGTCTTCTGAATTTATATTTTCTGATTAAGAGGATACATTCTTCATATTGGGCTGCTGGATTTAGGATCTGTCCTATAACCACATGTTTAAGTTTCAGGAGAGGGCCTAGTTCTAATACTTTGGGATAAATTAAAGAAATTCTTACTTAAGCTTGTTTGGGGGATATTTATCTCTATGGCTCCTTAATCTTAACCTTTTTACAAGGGAGAATCTTAATTCCTTTAGTCTATGTTCAACTGATATCTTTTGTCTTTTTAATTTTGTGTCTTTGGACCTTCTCCAGCTTCATTACATTTGTTTTAAGGTTCGTTAACCAGAAAGTCATATGGTACTTCTGGTGTGAATGCTTTATGAGTTTTTAATCAGGATAGAATTTTGTTTTCTGTTTGGCTCAGTATATTTCATGATGAGATTCAGAGCTTCTTTTTTTTTTTGTCATGAACTTCATTTAAAAGTCTTCAGAGCATCTGTAATGGTAACTGGATTGACTTCCAGAACAAAAGTGGGATCTTTAGGTCTGTCATTTTTATTTAGACTAAAAATGAGAAACTAGAAGGCTTTTTAGAAGTCCTATCACACAGTTCCATGTGAGGGAACAAAACATAAGTATCCTAAGGATAAGCATAAGGATGTTGTGTTAATCACTCAGTTGTGTCTGACTCTTTACGACCCCAAGGACTGTAGCCTGCCAGGCTCCTCTGTCCATGGAGTTCTTCAGGCAGGACTGCTGGAGTTGGTTGTCATTCCCTTTTCCAGGGGTCTTCCTGACTCAGGAATCGAAAGTGGGTCTTCTGCATTGCCAGCAGATTCTTTACCGTCTGAACCACCAGGTATAGGTCACTCAAAAACCTGGACTCTTGGATCCTAACCAGGAATTTTCTCACTGTATACTTCTGCCTAGTAAATCATTGGTAGTTCAGACTGTAAAGAATCTGCCTGCATTGCAGAAAACCTGGCTTTGATCCCTGGGTCTGGAAGATCTCTTGGAGGAGGGAATGGCAACCCACTCCAGTATTCTTGCCTGGAGAATTCCATGGGCAGAGGAGCCTGGTGAGCTACAGTCCTTGGGGTCACAAAGAGTTGGACATGACTGGGCAACTAACACTTTCACTTTCATGAATAAATTCAGAGTCCTGTATACTGATCTTTCCTTCCCTAATATTACCTGCATTATTTCTATTCTCTCTAGTTTCCTTTCCGTCTTGTCTGATTATAGTCCTTACAACTTCTCATACTTCCACCTATGATTTCCATACTTCTGTCAGTCCCGCCTCCTCTGAATCTCTTATCCTTTGTGAATTTTTGTCCTCTCTGAAAACAAGAGGATTAAAGATCAGAGCTCTGATCTGCCTGATTTCCATTTTTGCCCCATTATTATCTGTGTTCCATGCAGCAGTTTGAGTGTTTATTAAAAAAAAAAATCTAAAGAGAAAGAGCAAAGAATAAGGCAGATTCACTAAGATAAGCAGGGACTGGAGAGAAAGCCAAGATAACTCTAATTCTTCCCAGGACTCAGCTATACTCTCATGTCTTATGGTTGCATAAAACATCCCTCTCTCCTTATAATAAATTTTGCTTCTGTGTTTGTGAAAGTTCAATTAGTAACTAAATTGTCCTACTTAACACCCTCTGTTTAAAGAAAATGATGAACTATTTGAATGTTTGTATGTTGAAAATAATTTTATGAGCTAAAACACCACCTATAATGTTGTTTCTGTGGGGAAAATGTGTGTCCCCAGTAATGTAAATAACTCTTTGGAACTGAAACCTAAAGTCCAAATTTAGGTTTGCTGATTTTATCAACTGGGTCTCCCTGGTAGCTCAGCTGGTAAAGAATCCATTTGCAATGCAGGAGACCCCGGGTTGTTTTCTAGGTCAGGAAGATCCCATGGAGAAGAGATAGGCTACCTACTCCAGTATTCTTGGGCTTCCCTGGTGGCTCAGGCAGTAAAGATTCCTACATTTTGGGAGACCTGGGTTTGATCCCTGGGTTGGGAAGATCCCCTGGTGGGTGGCATGGCAACCCACTCCAGTATTCTGGTCTGGAGAATCCCCATAGACAGAGGAGACTGATGGGGTATTGTCCACAGAGTCACAAAGAGTCGGACACTACTGAGCAAGTAAGCATATTTTTATTAATTACACTTTTAAAATCACATGTTAATATCATTTTCCCCTTTACTTTCTGTCTGTAATGGGGGCTAGGCACCATGTTCTGATCCTCAGAGGCAATCTTTAGCTGTTGTTGACTGTTAAAAATTCTGCCTTGGCCATCAGTCTATGCCAGTGAACTTATTAACATTTTCAGTCAGAGTTTTTGAAGGAATAAGTCAGTATCAGTTAAAAATTTGTCATGTGAAGAAGCACAGCATGATACTGAAGGAGAAAAGGCTTTTGCAGCTTCTACTACCCTCTTACCCAAAGATCCTCTTTGCATAAAGTTTTAAAAATGCACAGTGAAAAAAAAAAAACAAGATGGAAAATCTGGCCTTTAAATCAAATTGGCTCAGTCTCTGGATGTTCAGCCTCGCTTTTAGGTAGCTGAGTTTTAGTGCATGATGTGTGTGTGTATGTGTGTGGCAGAGGGAAGGGGGTTGGGGGTAAGCTTTGAGTTGCCAGTGAAGCCTTTTAAGTCACATAAGGAAAAAAATAGATAAGCACTGTCTGTTATTGCTGAGGCAATATCCAGTGAACATCAGTTAAAACAGAAGGTTTTGAATCAGGGAAAAATAATTTTAAAGAAAGCTGTTGTTTTTCTTAATTATAGGGTAAGAATGAAGCTAATTCACTGCTTCCCACACACCCCCTACCATAGATAAAAGAATCTCAATAGCATATCATTCAGTACAAGAACTTTACCATCAGTTTTATTCATCAGCAAAACCAAAGAAACAATTGCAGGATGTTCTCTATTATTTAGTATGGAATGCCTTTATCACTTTATGTCCTTGACTGACATTCCTCGTTGTTTGTTTCCATTAAATGTTTGGCTTTTAGTTTCGTAGTGCAGTGCCAAATACTTAAGTCAGCACATAGGAGTTTATGTTACTTAGAGCTTTATGGCAATGTCACCTCTTGCTTAAAACAGTTGGTCAACACTGCCTACTAAGTTGAGTATAGTGGAAACCGTAGAAGGCCATTGTTACTTTGGAAAGCAAAATGAATAGTGAACTATATTAAAAGTATTATTGAGAAGGAATTGAGTGGCAGACTATTTGATACCAATGATGATTTCATTTGTAAAAGGTATAATAAAATCCTAAAATATTCTATATGATAACATGTTAAAAGTTAATCATTTTTTCTCCTTTTGCTACCTGTACAAAAGTAAAGGCAAATGCTTTTGCTGATAGCCAGGGGTGGAGTGGGGAGGACGTTTCAAAGAATTGCAAAGTTAATTATTCTGTTGTCATTTTTCTAAATTATTCTAATGTGACTTTCAGAACATACCTTCCATAGATCATTTATTCATTTAGCAGTAATGCTTATGAAAGTAGATAAGCCAGATTTCCTTATGTGATTTTATAATTTATAAGGACAATTTGGCAATGATAAATTTGGATGCTTCTCTAAGACACTGGCTATTTTCCTCTAACCACATGACAGGCCTCATTTCACATACCTTTCAAATCCCTCCTCTAAATCTTTTCCTTTGGGGATGGTTTCAGCCTACAGTAAGAACCGTTTGCTTCTGAAAGTGCTTGTTTGGGACTAGTTGCTGCTTGGGAGTTCCTTTTCTTTTCCTTCTCTGTGGACTCTTAAGTAGGATGTCCTTGGAATTATAATAATGCATAATTCTTTTTTCTACCATGTCCAAGATATTCCTGATAATTTTTGATTTACATTAATTCACAGATGTAGAGAACAAACTTCTGGTCTCTACATCCCCCATCTCTGTAATGTAGAGGGGGATGGGATGAATTAGGAGATTGGGGCTGACATATATACGTACTGTGTATAAAATGGGCTTGCCTTGTGGCTCAGCTGGTAAAGAATCTGCCTGCAATGTGGGAGATCTGGGTTCAATCCCTGGGTTAGGAAGATCCTCTGGAGAAGGGAAAGGCTACCCACTCCAGTACCCTGCCCTGGAGAATTCCATGGACTATACAGTGATAACTAATGAGAACCTAGTGTATAGCACAGGGAGCTCTACTCGATGCTCTGTGGTGAACTCTAAATGGGAAGGAAATCTAAAAAAGAGTGGATATATGTATATGTTATGACTGATTCACTTTACTGTATAGCAAGAAACTAACCCAACATTGTAAAGAAAGTATATTTCAATAAAAATTAATTTGAAAATAAACAAACTAGATTAAAATAAAGCCAAATTATAGACACAGTGAAGTTTGAATCTAATGTGGCTTATTGTAAATAAGTCCCTTGAAATACCTACTTTGTTTTTAATGTATTTTTATTTGCAAGCCTGTATCATGCTTAATGTTCTATGATTCACTGGTTTCCATTTCAGTTTTAAATAATCAATTGGGGTGGTTTTCGGTTGCTGATACTTTTGTTTATGTGACTTCTATGTTTTTAAAATTTATACAAGACTGTATCTAGATGTTTTATATCTTGGAAGATTATTTCTTTGGTTTCCAGTAACAGAAACTTCTTTTTATTGAGAGCCAATTATCATGACTACAGGGCTTCCCTCATAGCTCAGTTGGTAAAGAATCCACCTGCAATGCAGGAGACCCCGGTTTGATTCCTGGGTCAGGAAAATCCACTGGAGAAGGGATAGGCTACCCACTCCAGTATTCTTGGGCTTCCCCTGTGGCTCAGCTGGTAAAGAATCTGCCTGCAGTTTGGGAGACCTGGGTTCAATCCCTGGGTTGGGAAGATCCCCTGGAGAAGGGAAAGGCTACCACTCCAGTATCCTGGCCTGGAGAATTCCATACAGTCCGTGGGGTCACAAAGATTCGGACACAACTGAGTGACTTTTGCTTTCACTTTCATCACAAATACAGATTTTTGTCCCATTTCATACTACTATATTTTCTAAGTTCTCTTTTTAAGATTAAACCACGTCTTTTTGTCTAGATAGCAGTTTCCAGAGCATTGCACCATTGTTGAGTCAGTATTTCTTGAATCTACATATAGTCTGTCCAACCTAGTCTACTCACTCATCCACCCTCTTAGGTGATAATTTTATACAGCACATACTTCCTGAATATCATTCTTAGCATCTTATTTCACTGGGAATAATAGAAGCAATCAGAAGCAAGCTTGAGCAGGCCACTACATCTATTCACTCACTTGTGTCTTCCCCCATATATTCTGCCCTCTCTGTTTATCCCAATTAACTCTTTATGTTCCGAGGAAATGTCAAAATCTCTGTCTTGTGAAGATCCTTTTTTTTTTCTTGCCTACTTGAAATAGTTGCTCTAGAATTCTTTGCTGTTTGTCACTCATTCATAAGTTTTCCCCCTCAAGTGAATTGTTCTTATCAGCCTGCAAGCATATAGGTATATCTTCTATCTTTTAAAAAAACTCACTTGTCCTACATCCTCTTTTAGTTCCTATCCTGTTTCTATCTTTAAATTTTTTTCAATTTATATATAATAAAGTATACTCTTTGAATCTGTTTTCCAGAGTTACTGTATCATTTTGCATCACCACCATACTTGGTATTGTCAGCTCCTTTTCCTTTTATCTGTCACCCTCTTGTTTTCTTCCTCCTCTACCTCCTCTTTCTTTTTGATTTCATATATTCTAATAGGTATATAGTGGTATCTCATTGCAGTTTTAATTAGCATTTTGCAAATTAGCAATGACATTGAGCATCTTTTTGTGTGCTTGATTGCTATCATATATTTTCTTTGATTAGGTATCTGTTATCATTTTTTCTCCATTTTATGTTATGTTGTTTGTTTTCTTACTGTTGAGATTTGAGAGATTTTAATATACTTTGCAGACAAGTCTCTGTCAAATATACAATTTCAGAATATTTTCTCCCAGTCTTTAGCTGCTTATTCTTTCATTCTCTTATTATTCTTTTGTTAATTATTTTTTCAGAGAGAAAAGGTCTTAATTTTAATAAAACCCAATTTGTCTCTTTAAAAAATAATAAATCACATTTTTGTTATCAAACCTAAGAATTGTTTAACACAAGATCAATAAGTTTTTATTCTCTATTTTCTCTTTAATGTTTTATAGTTTTGCATTTCACATTTGGATCATGATATATTTGGGATTAATTATTGAGCAATAGGTGAGGTATAAGTTGAAGTTTGTAATTTCTTTTCTTATGAATGTTCAGTTGTTTGTTCCAGCACCATTTGTTAAAAGCACTTTGGGTTTTCTATTTAATTCTGTTTGCATCTTTATTAAAAGCCTATTGTATCCTAATCTGTGCAGAACCGTTTCTGAATTGATTTGCATCTCCCTGATGATTCATGGGGTCGCAAAGAGTCGGACAGGACTGAGTGACTGAACTGAACTGAACTGAACTGATGATCAGTGTGATGTAGAGCATCTTTTTGTGTGGCTATTGGCCATCTGTATGTCTTTAGAAGAAACGTCTGTTTAGATCTCGGGTCCATTCTTCACAGGTTATTTGTTTTTGTTGAGCTGTAAAAGAATTCTTTGCATATTTTATTAACTCTTTCCCTGATACATTAGTTCAGTTCAGTCTCTCAGTCATGTCCGACTCTTTGCGACCCCATGGACTGCAGCACGCCAGGCCTTCCTGTCCATCACCAGCTCCCAGATTGCTCAAACTCATGTCCATCACATCAGTGATGCCATGCAACCATCTCATCCTCTGCCGTCCTCTTCTCCTCCTGCCTTCAATCTTTCCCAGCATCAGGGTGTTTTCTAATGAGTCAGTTCTTTGCATCAGGTGGCCAAAGTATTGGAGTTTCAGCTTCAGCATCAGTCCTTCCAATGAATATTCAGGACTGATTTCCTTTAAGATTGACCAGTTGAATCTCCTTGCAGTCCAAGGGACTCTCAAGAGTCTTCTCCAACATCACAGATCAAAAGCATCAATTCTTCAGCACTCAGCTTTCTTTATAGTCCAACTCTCACATCCATACAGGACTACTGGAAAAACCATAGCTTTGACTAGATAGACCTTTATTGGCAAAGTAATGTCTCAGCTTTTTAATATGCTGTCTAGATTGGTCATAACTTTCCTTCCAAGGAGTAAGCATCTTTTAATTTCATGGCTGCAATCAGCATCTGCAGTGATTTTGGAGCCCCCAAAAATAAAGGCTGTCACAGTTTCCATTGTTTCCCCATCTATTTGCCATGAAGTGATGGGACCGGATGCCATGATCTTAGTTTTCTTAATGTTGAGCTTCAAGCCAACTTTTTCACTCTCCTCTTTCACTTTCAAGAGGCTTTTTAGTTCCTCTTCACTTTCTGCCATAAGGGTGGTGTCATCTGCATATCTGAGGTTATTGATATTTCTCCCAGCAATCTTGATTCCAGCTTGTGCTTCTTCCAGCCCAGTGTTTCTCATGATGTACTCTGCACATAAGTTAAATAAGCAGGGTGACAATATACAGCCTTGACATTCTCCTTTTCCTATTTGGAACCAGTCTGTTGTTCCATGTCCAGTTCTAACTGTTGCTTCCTGACCTGCATACTGGTTTCTCAAGAGGCAGGTCAGGTGGTCTGGTATTCCCATCTCTTTCAGAATTTTCCACAGTTTGTTGTGATCCACAACAAAGGCTTTGGTGTAGTCAATAAAACAAAAGTATTGTTTTTCTGGAACTCTCTTGCTTTTTTGATAATCCAGCGGAAGTTGGCAATTTGATCTCTGGTTCCTCTGCCTTTTCTAAATCCAGCCTGATACATAGTTTGCAAATATTTTCTTCTGTTCCATACATTGCTTCTTCATGTAGTTAACTGTTTCCTTTTCTTTGTAGAGTTTTCAATTTGACATAGTCCCAACTGTTTATTTTTGCTTTTGTTGCCTATGTTTTTGGTGTCAGATCCAAGACATACAGAATAGGTGGAAGTATTCCTTTCTCTTCAGTTTTTTGGAAAAGTTTGAGAGGAGTGGCACAAACTCTAAATGTTTGGAAGAATCACCAGTGAAACCATCTGGTGTGGGATTTTCTTTGTTGGGAGGATTTGATTACTGCTTTAGTCTCCTTAGTCATAAATATATTTAGACTTTCTGTTTCTACATGATTCAGTCACGTCAGGTTATATATTTCTAGGAATTTATCTATTTCTTCCAAGCTACCCAGTTTGTTGGTGTATAATTTTTCATGGTGGCCTCTTACAATCTTATGTATTTATGTGATGTCAGTTTTGATGTCTTCTCATTCATGTATAATTTTGTTTATTTGAAACTTCTTTCTTTCTTGGTAGTCTAGCTAAAAGCTTGTCAGTTTTATCTTTTAAAAAAATATTAGTTTCATTAGTATTTTTCTTTTGTTTTTCTTATCTCAATTTCATTTATATCCTCTCTGATCATTGTTTCTTCCTTCCTTCTCATAACTAGATTTAGTTTGTTCTTTTTCTAATTCCATGAGACATAAAGTTAGGTTGTTTATTTGAGTTTTATTTTCTTAATGTAAGCATCTGTCACTATAAACCATCCTCTTAGAATTGTTTTTGCCACATCTCATAAGTTTTGGTATGTTGTATTTTTTTTATTTCTTTCAGGATACTCTGTGATTTCCTTTTTGATCTTTCCTTTGATCCATTAGTTGCTCAGGAGTATGTTGTTATATTCCACATACTGGAGAGTTTTTCAGCTTTCTTCCTGTTATTGATTTCTCATTTCATACCTTTATGGTTGTGAGAAAGAAACACAATATGATTTCTATCTTCTTAAATTTGTTAAGGCTTATATCATGGCCCAGCATGTGATCTATCCTTGAGAATGTTCTATGAAGAGATACTTTAGAAGTATTTTGATTGCTTTGTAAATATTTGTTGGATGAAAGAATGAGTCTACATTTATTTATTTATTCCTAGGTCAAATTCCCCAGTAATCCATTCCCCATCTAACAGCCACAGTGATATTTTAGAAATACAAACTCAAAGATATCCCTGATAACTTGGAATGAAAATAAAATTTTTAACCAGGCCTGAAAAGCCTTAAATGATCTGAATTCGCTTGAAGACTGAGTCACCTTGCTTCACTCACATCCTTTTTCGCAATTCCAGCCACCTGCCTTTCTTTTCTATTTTTTTTTAATGTTTATTGGCGCATAGTTGCTTTACAGTGTTGTTTATTTTCTGCTGTGCTGTGTGCTTAGTGCTGTGCTTAGTGGCTCAGTTGTGTCTGACTCTTTGCAACCCCATGGACTGTAACTTGCCAGGTTCCTCTGTCCATGGAGATTCTCCAGGCAAAATCCTGGAGTGGGTTACCATGCCCTCCTCCAGGGAATCTTCCCAACCCAGGAGTCAATCCCAGGTTTCCCACATTGCAGGCAGATTCTTTTCTGTCTGAGCCACCAGAGAAGCCCTTTTCTGCTGTACAGCAAAGCAAATCAGCTATATATTTACATATATCCCCTCTCTTTTGAATTTCCTTCCCATTTGGGTCACCACAGAGCATTAAGTATAGAGTTCCCTGTCCTATGCGATAGGGTCTCATTCATTATCTGTTTTATACATAGTAATATATATATGTATATGCCATTCCCAATCTCCCAATTCATCCCACTCCTCTTTCCCCCTTATGGTGTCCACGCTTAAGGTCCCTTGTGCTGTGCTGTGCTTAGTTGCCCAGTTGTGTCTGTTTGCAACCCCATGAACTGTAGCCTGCCAAGCTCCTCTGTCCATGGTGATTCTCCAGGCAAGATACTGGAGTGGGTTGCCATGCCCTCCTCCAGGGGAATCTTCCTGACCTAGGGATTGAGCCCGCATCTCTTAATGTCTCCTGCATTAGCACACAGGTTCTTTACCACTCGTGTCACCTGGGAAGCCCGAGGTTCTTTGAGGACACCAAATTCTTCCCTGCCTCAGGGTCTACCCTTGCTTTCTGCCTGGAATACTCCCACTTCCTACTAGTCTTTCAGTTCAGTCGCTCAGTCGTGTCTGACTCTTTGCGACCCCATGAACCACACACCAGGCCTCCCTGTCCATCGCCAACTCCCGGAGTTCACTCAGACTCGTGTCCATCGAGTCGGTGATGCCATCCAGCCATCTCATTCTCTGTCGTCCCCTTCTCCTCCCGCCCCCAATCCTTCCCAGCATCAGAGTCTTTTCCAGTGAGCAACTACTAGTCTTTAGGTAAGTTTATTTTCCATCAGATCTTAGTTTCAAATGTAACAATTTTATTGTTGATACTGTTTTTTTTCTGATGTTAAAAAGTAACACTCAAAGCATCAGAAAATCTAGTGACAGAGAGTGTGGTGCTTCCTAATTTCATTAATTTTATTCAATGTGTTTAATGGTTTTTATCTTTACTGAGGATTTCAGTGTATTATTTAAATATACTATTGATTTTCACTTTAGGGTAATTATAGATACATTGGAATATCTCTATTTGTGGACAAAAGATTGAGAATAGGAGAAGGAGAGGGTGGGAGAGATGGTAAGATTGAAAGAAGCAGATGCTGTTTTAACCAGTCTCCTATTTAAGCTAACAATATAAAGTAGAAGATGGTGCAATTTTTTACAAACAAAAAGAAGTATCTTTTATGCTCTAATCTTAAAACTGCCATATAATATTACTTTATTGATCTTTGCAATGTCAGTAAAGTAAGTAGGTGTTAGGAATTGTGACTTGCAGCTAAAAAAGACGATGAAGAAGAAAAAGAGACCTTTGGAATTGAGCTTGCTGTGAAGACTGAATAAAAGATGCTTTAATTTCTAACTCCTGCTGTGGCACTTCTTGGGTCTTATTTCAATTCTATTTGATTAAAGTATTAATATTTTTTTCTGCTAGTATTTGGGGGAATACAAAGCTAAATAAATGAGTTCAGCCTTTAAGGACATCCTAATCTAGGTGATGCTAAAGCTGAAACTGCAATACTTTGGCCACCTCATGCGACGAGTTGACTCACTGGAAAAGACTCTGATGCTGGGAGGGATTGGGGGCAAGAGGAGAAGGGGATGACCGAGAATGAGATGGCTGGATGGCATCACCGACTCGATGGACACGAGTCTGAGTGTACTCCGGGAGTTGGTGATGGACAGGGAGGCCTGGCGTGCTGTGCTTCATGGGGTCGCGGAGAGTCGGACACGACTGAGCGACTGAACTGAACTGAACTGAACTGAATCTAGGTGAGGAGACAAGCACCTACAGTTAACCACACATATATTAAGCTCTTTAGTCAGTGAATGTTGGTAGCAAACATGATAGAATAAGGATTTAGAAGCACTTCATTCGAACTGAGGAGTATTAGGAAGTATTTTACGACAGAAGTGGTATTGGATCTTGGCCTAACTGAGGAGTTTGACAGAGACAGAAAAAGAACGTTTTTTACCCTCTCCGAGTATGTGGAGTTGTTCACACGTATGATGTATTTTCTGGAGGAGAATAAAATCTGGTGCTTGAAGCATGGAGTGTGTAGAAAGAGATGAGTTTTTCTACTGCCTACTTTCTTCCTCATGAAAAATCCCCTGGGCTGGAATATTCCTCCTCCTCCTGTTCCATGGGACATTTTCTGTAAAATGTTTCGTTGACTGTGTGTTTTCACAGAACCTGTGTTTCCTCTTTCATTTATTTTTCAGTCATTCACTCATTCATGTTGTAACACATTTAATTGAAACCTGTCGTGTACAGATGATTTTGCTAAGTTAGCCTGTAGACACAGTGTTAAAGATGACAGACATAATCTCCTCTGGAGTTCATAGTCTAGTCGAAAAAGATAAGTAATAGATGCTATTCATTTGTTCAACCAATATTAATTGTTGATCACCTACTATGCATGATAAGAACTGGAGATACAGCAGTGAACAAAATGGACAAAAGTCCCTGCTTGATGGAAGCAGGTGATAAAGCCATCTGACCTAATGTGAGAGTTGATGGAAAGTATCGAAGAATTGATGCTTTTGAACTGTGGTGCTGGAGAAGACTCTTGAGAGTCCCTTGGACTGCAAGGAGATCCAACCAGTCCATTCTAAAGGAGATCAATCCTGGGTGTTCATTGGAAGGACTGATGCTAAAGCTGAAACTCCAATACTTTGGCTACCTCATGCTACAAGTTGACTCACTGGAAAAGAGTCTGATGCTGGGAGGGACTGGGGGTGGGAGGAGACGGGGACAACAGAGAATGAGATGGCAGGATGGCATCACCGACTCAATGGACATGAGTTTGAGTGAACTCCGGGAGTTGGTGATGGACAGGGAGGCCTGGCGTGCTGTGATTCATGGGGTCGTAAAGAGTTGGACACAACTGAGTGACTGAACTGAACTGAACTGAACCCTCTGAAAAGACCTTTACTTTGAAACTTGATTGTTGTATTGTCTCCCCACTGTCTAGTATCTCACACTTGGGGAATTGTTATACAAATGAATAAGAAGAATTATACTACTACATACACATTAGGTATTAATAGAAGTCATAAGAGTAGTAGTAGTATAATCCTTATTGTGAGTTAGTTTACAAATGTACTTTAATACAGTTTATCATTTATTCCTTACAATTACCTTATAATATAAGTATTATTATTATTCCAACTTTCCAATGCAGAAAATGAGTCTTAGCATGCGAAGACTTTTTTCCTAAGATCCCAAAACTTGTAACTAGAAAAGCTAGAAATTTAACCCACATTTCAGTGACATTGCATCAACATGAATCTTAACCACTGGAGTACATTCGCATGTTTTGCGTGTTGTATAAAGTCTGCATTTGTCATCGTAGCCCTTGGCAAAGATCTCACAAGTGTCCTGAGGTCCCTTTGATGATATCAAGTAAGGGTTTAGAGAAGACTTGATGAGATATGTGTGTGCTGTGTATCTTCCCCACCCTCTAGAAGTTTCTGCATGTCTCCTTGCCCAGTTAGGTTTTTAAAGGGGAACAGTGTAATGCTTTAGGTTTTGAAATGAACTGGGCTTAGTAATGAACAGGGCTTAGAATTCGTGGGGTTATGAGTGGACTGTGTTCTGACATCACTTAACGGACAGATGCTAGTTTATAGCTCTTTGAGAGCAGGAACCTTCTCTGTTGTGTTCATGACTGTTACCCAATATCAAAGTCACTGCTCAGTAAGTGAAGCCCCACTACCATAATCTATAGCCTGAGAAAAAAGCATGCCTCATCCTGGGATTGAGTGTTCTTCCATGAGGCTTTCAAATATACTTAATGAATGAAAAGAATGCCATGCAAATATTGCTTTACTTTAGGTTTGAGAAGCATGTTCCAACATATTCTGACCATGAAAAGGTGAAATTAGAAGTGTCTTCTATTCAGCTCTTTGTTTTCTCCATTGATCTGGAATCTCCTCTTTTAATATCCATGGCACCTACAAGTTTCCTTTCTCTGTCCATAGAGAAGCCTCCTCCCTTTGCAGTTTCTCTCTCTTCCACATGTCCCCTCTGTAATTTTACTCTTTGGCTATCCTCTCTTTCCCTTCCTTCTGCTCCTTTGAGACTTCAGGCTCTTGAGGAATTGTCAGATATTGAATTATATCTAGTTCTAATAAGGAGCAGGGTTGTAGAAAGATCAACAAGATAAGCCCTTACTGGGACTTAAGAATTTTATATAAAAGAAAGTCATACTTATCAGTCTATAAAGGTTAACTTTCTTTTAACATATCTCCTGTATGTTACTTAAAAAATTCTGACCCATTTGTATCTCTGTCCTCTGTTGTAATACTAAGGATCCATTTCCTAAATTTGACATGGGCTAGACAGATCTAAGCGGAGAAGGCAATGGCAAGCCACTCCAGTACTCTTGCCTAGAAAATCCCATGTACAGCGTAGCCTGGTGGGCTACAGTCCATGGGGTCGCTAAGGGTCGGACACGACTGAGTGACTTCACTTTCACTTTTCACTTTCACGCATTGGAGAAGGAAATGGCAACCCACTCCAGTGTTCTTGCCTGGAGAATCCCAGGGACGGGGGAACCTGGTGGGCTGCCATCTATGGGGTCTCACAGAGTCGGACACAACTGAAATGACTTAGCAGACAGATCTAAGAAAGAAGAGGAAAATGGATGAAACAGATTTATCCCATCACAAAAATAATCATAAAGTGAAGAAAGCAATCCTCAAATATCTAAGAGAAATTAGCATTCTTTATTATGTCAGAATTAAGAGAGAATAGGGAAAGTATTAAATACAGATGCTTCAAATTTGGAAGTCCTAAAACTGGGCTAAATTGTATGCAGAAGTTAGATTAAGCTAAAGAGTCAGTGTTTATTTTACGTTTCCTGTGCACCAGATACTTCATTGAGTACAGATGGCATAAAGATGGAGAGATCATTCATGGCCATGCCGATTACAGTCTAACTGGGAATAAAATGTGTCAACAGATAGCTTCCATACAACATGAGAAGGACTAATGTAAAATTATTCTCAGGAACTCCGCACTAGAACTCCAAACTAAATCAAGAAATCATTCCCGCAGAAAGTGATGCCGAAGTGAGTTCTAGCCAAGTGAAGAAGATATGAAAAAAAGTGAGTTGTAAGCAAGGAGAATGAGGTAGACAAAGGCAACAAATTGTGAGCAGGAAAAGCATGCACAGGAAACTATTATTAAACATAAAGTTTAAAGGAAAAAGTGACAGAAGATGAAGATGGAGAATGGACAGGGGTAAGTTCGCAGAAGATCTTGTGTGTCATTCTAAGAACCTTAACCCTGTATACGAGACAGCAAAAGAGACACAGGTGTATAGAACAGTCTTTGGGACTCTGTGGGAGAGGGTGAGGGTGGGATGATTTGGGAGAATGGCATTGAAACATGTATATTATCATATGTGAAATGAATCACCAGTCCAGGTTTGACGCATGATACAGGATGCTCGGGGCTGGTGCACGGGGATGACCCAGAGGGAGGATGAGGGGAGGAGGGAGGTGGGAGGGGGGTTCAGGAAGGGGAACTCATGTACACCCAGGGCGGATTCATGTCAATGTATGGTAAAACCAACCAATATAATATTGTAAAGTAATTAGCCTCCAATTAAAAAAAAAAAAAGAAGCTTGGACTTGTAAATGATGAACCATAAATCAGGAATGGCAAAGTTTTGCTCTGGTTACAAATAACTCCCATTTTCACTGGCTTAAAATAGCACAAGTTTATCTTTCTTTCACTGTATGTCTATCACAGGTGAGCAGGGGGGTTCTGCTTATTGTCACTAAGGAACCCAGGCTATTGAAATATCTTGAATGGTGGAAGTTACAGTGTCAGAAGGAAAAGAGAATTCTGGAGGGTCTCACATTAGCATCTAAATGTTCTTCAAGGTGACACAGATCCTTTCTACTTACAGTCACCACGTGTTCAGAAGGAATAAATTCTGTATGTTTGTATAAAATAGTACTAATGACTACCACAGTTTGCCTTTCTAGTCACCAAATATTTGATTTGTCCTCCATCTAGTATGCAGAATGTGTTCACCTCCTCCCTAAGGGAGACACATTTAGTTGTGGCATCAGCTGAGTCTGGGGTCTTACAGTAGCTTCTGAATTGGGGTATAGTGCCTAGAAGTTTACCTGAGTTTGGTCCAAAGACTCTGAGGTAAGGGGACAAATTATCGGCTCTAGTCCCCAAACCAGTACCCACTGTTGGAATAGAAATAAAGCAATCACAGTACATGAACTCACACAGCGGAAAGAGAGATGCACTGCAGCTACCGATTAGTAGATTTCATGAAGTTCTGCTGGAGTAACAGAAGACCCCAGTGCCCTGAAGATGAGGTTCAGGTGGCGGGTGGGGAAGAGTGCTCCTTGGTTAACTCCTAATTCTGATCCTTGCAGATGTCTTCCCAGTGCCTTTCTCTGTGGCTCTATTCTCCACCCTCATAGTTTCTTCCTCTTCATTATTCTCTTTGGGTTATGGTTCTGTGACAGCTACCTCAAATATTTAGTCAGTTTCTTACCTGTTTTATTTTAGTTATCTCATTGTGCCATTAGCCATACCCACAATTCTTTTTGAAACACAGTTCTGTCTCTCAACGTAATTGTGGGTACTTTACGGCTTATCCGTCTTTGGAGAAAGGAGACATGACTCCTGTCTCTTTTCCTTGAACCGTTCTGTCTAGCTGGAAAAATGTATTGGGCACACGTTGAACACCTGGTTTTAGCAGTCATGTCTTTGTTTTATTTGCAAGGCTGACTTCTAATCACCTTTTGCCACCCAAAGCCTACTCGGTTTTATATTTTACCAATGGAAAGGAAAACACAGTTGCTTCTTCCAACCTGAAAAGTCCCCTGATATTTTCCATTCTCCCTATTTATTTTAGGCTTGCTTATTGTTGTTCTTGTTCAGTCACTCAGTCATATCTGACTCTTTGTGGCCTCATGGACTATAGCTCGCCAGGCTTCCCTGTCCTTCACTATCTCCCAGAGTTTACTCAAACTCATGTCCATTGAGTAGGTGATGCCATCCAACTGTCTCATCCTCTGTCACCCCTTTCTCCTCTTGCCCTCAATCTTTCCCAGGATCAGGGTCTTTATCAGCTAATTTTTTAAATTAAATTTTATTGGATTATCATTGATTTACAATGCTGTTAGTTTCTATTGTATAGCAGAGTGAATCAGATGTATACATACACTCTTTTTTAGATTCTTTTCCCGTGTATATTATTATGGAGAATACTACTGAGTAGAGTTCCCAGTGCTATATAGTAGGTCTTTATTAGTTATTTATTTTATATATAATAGTGTGTATATGTCAATCTCAGTCTCCCATTTTGTCCCTTCCTCCTTCCCCCTTGATAACCATGATTTTGTTTTTTACATCTGTGCCTCTATTTCTGTTTTATAAATAAGTTCACATGTTCAGTTTTTTAGATTCCGCATATAAACAGCATCATAGAATATTTGTCCTTCTCTATCTGACGTAATTCATTCAGTATGACAATCTCTGGTTCCATTCATGTTTCTGCAGGTGAAGCAGCCAGTTTGTAAAGGTTGTTTTTTTCTTATAATACCTGATCAAATGTAACCAATAGCAGTTAATGTATGTTACTAATGTTCATGTGTCTAATCCTTGCCTCTAAGCTACTAGTTCATTAGATCCATTTTCTCTACCTATCAGTTTTGCCAATTGTTTTATCATTGCATTAATGGACTATCCCACTTTCAGTTTCTTCACATCCCCTCTCTGGGCCCCCAAACTAATTCTGTTTCTCAATGTTATTGTTCAGCAGCATCCTACTTCTGGAAACCAAGTTTCATTTCAATCAGGATAAGATAGGTTGTACTGTGTTAACAGATTAATTAACTCGGTGTCTTAAATAACAACAAAAGTGTAGTTTTTTGCTTACACTACATATATACTGAGCGACTGAACTGAACTGAACTGAACATATAGATCACGAGTCATCACTCAGGGATCTAGGGATCAAGGACCAACATCTCAAATATTATATGTTACATTAATGGGAATAAGAGAGCCCCGGCTGGTCTTTCCTCAGCAGCTAGATACTTTGGTTAAAAGTGACGAAACTCATTGGTCAGAAATAGTCACATGGACTCTCATCCCAACCATAAAGAAAGCTAGGAATTCCAATCTTATTATGTGCCCAGAAGGGGAAAGAAATGGAAATATTTGCTAAAAACGTGAGCAGCTATCACAGATGGTGAACCTCTGAATGGTTTTATACAAAAGTAGCACCTGGCAAGATTTCTATTTTATATGATTCTCTCTGGTTTTAATCAGAGGAAGTATCTGTAGAGAACAAGATGGGAAATAAACCATGCTAATCATGAAGCCACACTGTAATTTGGTAGGACTTAGTGGTTAGATAAACAAGGATAAAAATGATTTCTGTGTTTTTGGACTTCAGTGACTGTGTCACGATTGGTACCGTTAATTAAAGGGGTACAAGCAAAGCAGTAGACATGAAGCAACAGAAGGATGCTGAGTCAAGCTGTAGATATACTTAGTTTTAGACATTTGGAGTAGAGACAGCAGGTATTTGGTCATACATTTCTGATGTTCGGGTAGAGGTCATTATTGGATTAAATTTGGAAGTATTAGATTTTAATTACAAACCATGAAAAGGAAATAAAACCCCTAAGGGAGATCCTGGGGAACCTAAATTTAGATGCTGGGAAGAGGATGAGAAGGAATAGAATAAAGGTAAGAAGGTGATCCAGAGAGAGCTGTGCCACAGCTTAAAGGAGGGAACAGAGTTCCAAGGGGAGGATAATCCACAGGTTAAATGTTGAAAGGGAAAGTCAAGATAAAAGATAAACTGAAGTATTGGGTTTGGAAAGTAGAAGTTTTGCAAGCATAGTCTCATTGACGTGTGTGTGTATGTTGAAAGGGATACCTTACTTCAGTGAATTAAGGAACAAATGGGGAAGGTGAAGAAGTAAAGATGATATGATAATCTTTCAAGAATATGACATAGAGCCAATTTTGTGACTTCTCAGTAATGCAGTAATGCCAGTAAAGGAAGGTGGTAATTCCTCTTTAACAGTTTCTAACATAATACCCCTCACTGAGCGACTCAGGAGATCAGTGAATTCTGCCACTTGCCAAATGTGTCTATTCTGGGTTTAAATTCAGGAACTAGGAAATACCACTGGGTGAGTCCATGACCCTAGTTGGCCCAACTGTGAGACAGTCTCAGGGCAAAACTCCATTTATTACCTGAGTACTGTGAGATTTTTTTTCTTTGATTGCTGGACCGCACTGATATTTTTGGTTCACAAAAATTAGTATCAATTCAGAGTTAGTGTCTAACTCTGAAAGAATCTGTATATTTCCTTCCCCTCAATGCACAGTCTCCCTGATTTGTTAATGGCCTCAGGTACATTTGGAAAAGGCTTGGAGGAAGATTCATAGCTATTGCACATGGCAGTGCTTCGGGATTTTGTTTCAAGACCTTGAGTCCTTTTGGCGTTCCCTGGTGGCTCAGATGGTAAAGAATCTGCCTGAAATGCGGGAGACCTGGGTTCGATCCTTGGGTTTGGAAGATCCCCTGGAGAAGGGGATGGCAACCCACTCCAGTATTCTTGCCTGGAGAATCCCCATGGACAGAGGAGCCTGGCAGGTTACAGTCCTTGGGGTCGCAAAGAGTCAGACACGACTGAGCAACTTTCACTTTCACTTTTTTCCACTTGAGTCCTTTCAGTCAAGAGGCACAGTTAAGAGGCTGATTCTCATCATTAAGGCTCAAGGCAAGTTTCTGGCCCCAGAATTTGGTGGTTTTTCAGTTAGATGGATCATATAATATTTTAGTAGGCTACTTATCTGTTTCATTCCTAGGATACCGTAATCAGCTAGCCACTGACAAAGATCCTTGTGGTCAAAACTTTGATTAACACTTTATGGTAATTAGTTTCTACCACTTAGTTTCTGTCACTGGGATTCCATCATCCCTACTGAAATCAAAGAGCCTCCTCAGTGGCAGTTTTAGGTTTTAAAGTGTATTGGTGTTCCTTTTTAATTGTGCTTCTTAATTCTTTGGTGAAAGCAGTGTTCTCTGAGCCTCCTTGGGGTGGCATGGTCCCTGGAAGACAGCTATAAGTCATGCATCATAAATTCATGCCAACATTCCTGTCTCTCTAAGTCTTTAGGATTGTTCCTTTATAATCTGGGGGATTTGTGGCAAATCAGTCTCACATTAAATACATAATATCCGGTGAATGTACTCATATCAATAATTTAGACTCCATTCAAATTTATGTCCCAGTCCTCAGCCTAGCATTCTTAGCATCCATGTTCACATATTGTCCAGTTTCTTTGTCAAAACAAATTAGCTAAGTTTTGTTTATTCTCTTGGAGTGTAAATGATCGCCTACCTTGTCAGGCATTACATTTTCCCCCCAAACCATTCAGCTCCAGTTATAGGAGTAGATGTCCTAGGGAGGAATGGATGTGAGCATCCTCTTACAAGGCATCTGCTTCAGAAGGGTTATTACAGGGTCTTAATAATCTCACCTAATGAGAAAGCACATCTTCTCAGAAGAAGCTCAGAGACTTGGGAGTTCAGGAGTCTCATTTTTGTCTGCGTCTACCTAGATGTCCTCACGTCAGAGATCCAGGACCCGCTCTTTTATCTGCAGCTACCTAGATGTCCTCATGTCAGAGATCTAGGACCCACTCTTTTACAGTGGGTGCTCTGACTTTCACAAAGGAGACTCCAGGACTCTGTGAAATAAATTTATATTGTCATTCTTCAACCCACAAAATTAAATTCTGCATCTGGTTTTAAGCAATGCTTATTCTATAGCTATAAGAAATAAAAGATTCTCTTAAGACTGCCTTAGAAGTTCTCTTTTTTCTTAAACTGAAAGTTTAAAAATTCTGAACTTATTTACCTCTTCTGGTAAATCCTCCAACAGGCATAAATAAAAAATGGTAAATTCTATTCCACTGTTTTGGAATTATTGCTGTTACCATAAAGGTCAAGTACAGGAGCCCCCTGGCTTCCCAAGACACTTGCTTTAATAGGCACCTTATTTTATTTACTATAGCGTATTAAAAAGCAGAGACATTACTTTGCCAACCAAGGTCCGTCTAGTCAAGGCTATGGTTTTTCTCATGGTCATGTATGGATGTGAGAGTTGGACTGTGAAGAAAGCTGAGCACCGAAGAATTGATGCTTTTGAACTGTGGTGCTGGAGAAGACTCTTGAGAGTCCCTTGGACTGCAAGGAAATCCAACCAGTCCATTCTAAAGGAGATCAGTCCTGGGTGTTCATTGGAAGGACTGATGCTAAAGCTGAAACTCCAATACTTTGGCCACCTCATGGGAAGAGTTGACTCACTGAAAAAGACTCTGATGCTAGGAGGGATTGCGGGTAGGAGGAGATGGGGACGACAGAGAATGAGATGGCTGGATGCCATCAACGACTCGATGGACATGAGTTTGAGTGAACTCCAGGAGTTGGTGATGGACAGGGAGGCCTGGCGTGCTGTGGTTCATGGGGTCGCAAAGAGTTGGACACGACTGAGTGACTGAACTGAACTGAACTGAATGATAGTTTAGTAATTGTGATACCAATACATGCAAAGATCCTGCTTTTAATTTATATAAAGCTTGACACAACATTGAAGGCTAAGGGCATAACCAAATTGGTCATAGGATTTTTTTTTTTTTTTTTTGAGGCTGGGTTTCATGACCTCATTCATGGTAGCATTTGCTGTTATCAGTTGAGTGCAGTTAGGAAAAGAAATCACACTGGGAATTTCTACACCGTGGGTTTAACACTGGAGTTGAATACATGGTATAGGAGGATTGACAAACAGAATGATAACAAGGAGGTCACTGAAATAAAACCATTTGAGGAAGCAGGTGCCAACCCAGAGCCTGGGTGGGATGGGGGAGTTACCATAGCCTAGAATTTTGGACGAGCAGCCCTATAGAACTGAATTTCAGACCTTGGAGGAACAGGCCCATCTGGCTGCTGCTAATATGTCTGAGGTTGATTCTGTGAGCATTCAAAGTGGTTGGTGTCTGGAGCCAACTGCTGCTACCGAGATGAACTGCCACTGCTGTGACAACACAGGCAGGAACAGCAAATAAACAGAATAAAGACCCTTCTCTATTCCTGCTGCCTTCCGGTCTCTCTCTAATGCTTCCTATTGACAGAATCTAATATGAACTGGCCAGCAAAAGATTCTGAAAAATGTAATTTGCCAAGTCCCAAACCAATCTTTATGTAAAAGAATATAGAAGAGTGGGTTTGGAACTGAGCTGCAGTAGATATATAAACAGCATGCAGGATGTCAACAAAGATGTTATAGAAGCTGTAATTTTTAAGCTGTCACCTAGAGGCTGAGAAGGAGTTAGGCCAAGAGGAGGGGAAAATATTTCAGTCAGAGGGGATGATATATGCTAAGGCCAGAAAAAAGAGAGAATGGAAAATTAAGGCAGGTGATAGCAACTCATGCCATTTTCTTTATATAACCCCCAAAAACTGGTTGATGAGCTTTCTTAAAGATTAACATCAAAACAATGTTTCTGACATTATTAATGATATATTCCTGATATGATTACAATACTAGAAACTTACATGTTTACAGACCTTTTACATTTCCCAAATTTAGGTCCTAAAGAAGCTTTAAAACAATTTGGCTGATATATGTAATTTTGTTCTTACCTCTGTTCTTTTCTTTTCTAACAAATATTTGTTTTGAGGAATTTTTATTGAGAAATAATGAGTATACAATACTGTGTTAGTTTCTAGTGTTCAAATAATTCAATATTTTTATATATTGTGAAATGATCACCACAATAGTTAAAAAAAATTTTTTTCTTGTAGTGAAGACTTTTAAGATCTATTCTCTTAGCAACTTTCAAATATGCAATACAGTATTATCAGTACTGTAATTGTGTACTGCCTTCCCATAACATCATTATTTTATAACTGTTAATAGAAGTTTGTACCTTTTGGCCCATATATCCTATAGGAGAGTTCTCCGATCTCCAACCCCTACCTTTCAATCACCAGTCTGTTCTCTGTGTATCTATGGGCTTGGTTTATTTTGCTACTGTTGTTGTTTTTAAATTCCACATATAAGTGAGATCATATGGTATCTGTCTTTCTCTGTCTCAATTATTTCATCTAGCATAATGCCCTGCAGATCCGTCCGTGTTTTCACAAATGGAAATATTTCATTCTTTTTTATGGTAAGTAATAATGGCACCCCACTCCAGTACTCTTGCCTGGAAAATCCCATGGATGGAGGAGCCTGGTAGGCTGCACTCCATGGGGTCGCGAAGAGTCGGACACGACTGAGCGACTTCACTTTCACTTTTCACTTGCACGCATTGGAGAAGGAAATGGCAACCCACTCCAGTGTTCTTGCCTGGAGAATCCTAGGGACGGGGGAGCCTGGTGCGCTGCCATCTGTGGGGTCGCACAGAGTCAGACACGACTGAAGCGACTTCGCAGCAGCAGCAGCAGCAGCAATACTCTGTTGTTGTATTTGTATACCACGTTTTCTCTGTACATTCATCCATCAGTGGACACTTAGGCTGTTTTCATACCTTGGGTATTGGGAATAATGCTCCAGTGATCATAGAAGGATATATATGTCTTTTTGAATTAGTGTTTTCATTTTCTTTAGATAAATACCCAAAATTGGAATTGCTGGATCATATGATAGTTCTATTTTTAATTTTTTGAGAAACCTTCATACTGTTTTTCATAGTGGCTGCACCAATTTACACCTCCCCTGACAGTGTAGGAGTCTTCCCTTTTCTCCACATCTTCCCCTGAGCTTGTTATTTCTTGTCTTTCTGATGATATTCATTTTAAATGGTATGAGATGATATCTCATTGTCATTTTGATTTGCGTTTTCATGATTATTAGTGACGTGGAACAACTTTTCATGTACCTAAGGGCCATTTGTATATCTTCTTAGGAAAAATGTCTATTCAGATCCTCTGCCATTTTTTAACTGGGCTATTTGGGGTATGCTCTTCAGTTGTTTTCTTTATGTATTTTAGATATTAACCCATTGTCAGATATATGATCTGCCAATATTTTCTTCCATTCTGTAAGTTGCTTTTTCATATGTAATGGTTTCCCTTGCTGTACAGAAACTTTTTAGTTTAGCATAGTTCCACTTGTTTATTTTTGCTTTTGTTGCCTTTGCTTTTAGATTCAAATACAAAAAATTATTGCCAACATCAGTGTTGAGTTTACTGCCTGTTTTTTCCTAGAAGTTTTTTGGTTTCAAGTCTTACATTTAAGTCTTTAATCCATTTTCAGTTGATTTTTTGATGTGGTGTAAGATAATGGTCTAGTTTCATTCTTCGGCATGTGGCTGTCCAGTTTTCTAAAAGAAGCTGTCCTTTGGCTTCTGCTCTTAATCCTCTTTTTCCTTTGACTTGGGAATAGAAACTTTAAGCAAATCAATAAAAATAAGATTCGTATACATTTTCACATTTTTTGGTTTTGTTTTAGAGATTTATTTTTCATAGGGAATATTCTATGAATGGTTAATATGCCTTATATTTCAAAAGTTTTCATCTATTTTTTTCTCTCCTGATAAGAAGTGCCATCTTACCCACTTTCAGGATATAAAATTATTTCAGCTTATGTGACTACATCCTAGTGTTTTCAGAGGCTTTAATCACCACACACTTTTAATTAAATCAAAGAGTACATATGGAGGGGTGAACCCCTGAGAACAGAGGATGTATTAACTCATGCACTTGATCTGCTGTACCTGCATACTTGAGGAAAGGGGGGCAGTGAGTGCCCTGATTGGTTGTCTAACTTAGGTCAGTATGTTCTACCACTTAAATCTGTGCCTAAATAGACTTCTAGAATGGATACTTTGGTAGCAATATCGTATGGCTAGTAGTATCAGGCAAGCCATATCTAAATTTTACTTTCTTTAGAAATCATTGAAACCTCAAATTTCTCAGAGCTGGTTTGTTTTTTGTACTGCACACGTGATACATGACACATTAGCCATAGAATGATGTGCCAGTTTATGACTTTATGACTTTGTTTAATCATGTATCATTGCTGACCATCAGAGATAATGGTTTAATGTGGTTCTGTGACTTCTTGGCATCTCTGTCTCTTTGTTTTTAGGATCCCCCCCCACAAAATTGACATTAATCTTTTTTTCTTTTTCTTATTGTAACCTGTATCATTGGCTATGTTTAATTAATAAGAGTTTTTTGAATTTTACTATTTCCTTTCTTCAAACAATATGAAACTAAGGCATCCAGCTTATCTAATTTTCTCCTTTATTATAAAACAAAAATAAGTTCAATTAAAAAAGGAAAGAACCCATCATGTTCCTTCCTAGGTATCTGTATTTATTAGAAGAGATTGTCCATAACAGAATTGGGAAAGAGAGATGAAAACACATAGTTTAGGATGACTGGGTTAGGGGCTTAGTGAAAGTGTGACCATCTCTTCCTAGATAATATATTAAAAATCATAATTGTTAATTATTGGTTGGCCCTGAATAGTTAGATTATCAATTAGTAGGAGTAGGAATGTGCTGAAATTCCAGTGAAGAAAAACTACACTAATGAATAAATATGTTCTGATGAATAAATGAACACATTCATGCTTTACTACATCTGAATTTCAATGACAAGTTTCATAGATAGTCATCAAGCATTTATTAATAGGTACATCATACACAGTGTACTCAAAGCAAAACACTTTGTGTTGTATTCAGTACAAAAGATTATGCTGAAAGTGAAAGAACTGCTAAGTAGTTCTCCACTGTAAAGCAGGTCATTAGACATATTCCCATAGAACTTGATATGAAAAAGCAACATCCATTTCTTTACTACACCTCTCAGACCTCTTTGCATGTCCTTATCAGTCTCCCTAAGTCTAGACCAGAGAATAACTGTGTTAGCAACCTGTGAGAGAGTGCTGTAGATTTTCCTTTTCTTCTTTTGAAACAAGGCAGGGATTATTTTGCTTCAGGTCAAGTGAGGAGGGTGGACACTTTAAGAGATGTACTCGCAGAAATAGGAATATCTGAAGAAGATGTGAGTCACATCTGAATTATAGGCTGGATTTTGCTTAATGAAGTGGATTTATTAATCTCCCCATGTGTCTATTTGAAAACAAATCTGGAAAAAGTAAGAGTAGAGGGAAGAGGGTTAAACACTGGGAAGTCACACTTTTACAGTTTAGTAGATAAAGGATGATGATCCTTCCGTGAACCAGGTAGATACCTGAAGAGGAACCAGGTTTCAACCGTGTTGCTAGAAGCCAGAGGTTGCAGAATGTTTCACCGAGTGAAGGTGAATTGGATGAGGTCACACTGGGGAGATGATCTACATCCAGGAGCTGGCCGTCCTCCGCAAGGCTTCCTAAGGAATCCGTGTATGCTCCTCACATCCAGGAACTGGCCGTCCTCCGCAAGGCTTCCTAAGGAATCCGTGTATGCTCCTCACATCCAGGAACTGGCCGTCCTCCGCAAGGCTTCCTAAGTAATCCGTGTATGCTCCTCACATCCAGGAGCTGGCCGTCCTCCGCAAGGCTTCCTAAGGAATCCGTGTATGCTCCTCACATGAGAGAGGGAGCTCTTGAATGTCAGTAATCAGGATGCATTTACAGTTGAGGAGGTCCAGCAATGATACCAGTGAAGTCAGAGTGCCCCCTTGCCTCCTGTCTTCCCCAAGACTTCAGAACCCTTGCGGAAGGAAGACTAGGAGAGAGAGGGAGGAGGTGGACAAACGAAACTGCTGAAAGGTGTCCATCAGCCTCTGCTAGGGGAAAAACAAGCCACTCAACTGCGTTTGAGGCTTATGTTTTAGATTGTACTTAATTCTACTGGACTGGTTTGTTTGATGCCTGAGATGGGTGGTAAAGCTATAAATTCTGCCTGAAAAGTCATTAAGGAAAAGGAATAGGGGCTTTATATAATACGTACAGGAGCAAAGGTTGGAGACAGAAAAGCTTTCCATCTCTGCACTCCACTGAGTCAGATTCTTCAACACAGCCATGGGGAACTGCATCATCTTATTCCTGGCCATTTCTCTGGCTTCATCTTCTCCTTGCTCTCCTGAATTTAGATCACTTTAGTTTCACTGGCGCCAAGGTCCCTCTCACCTTAGGACTTGCTGTTCTCTCTGCCTGGAATGTTTTTCCTGGATCTTCACAAGGCTGGATCCAGGTCAAACATTCCTTCCTCAAAGAGGAATTTCCTGACTGTCCTATCTAGTGTTGCTCCTCCCTTATTGAGTTACTTTATCCCATGCCTGGTTTATTTTTTCATGATATTTAAACCATTTCTAATTATGTTACTTGTTTGTTTACTTGTATATTGACAATCAGTCTGTTTTATGTCTGCATATCCCAATGCTTGAGCTATAACCACTCAATAAACATGTATTAATGAACAAATGACACAAGCCTCAATAATTCAAGAGAAACTTAAGGTTACTGGTAAACAGTCATAATCACCATGTCACCCTCTCACGAATGTAAACTGATTTCTAATGACAGAAACTAATTAGAGCTCTTTTCCAGGGCCTTTCAATATAGGGAAATAGGTGTTTCAATCAGCTCTCTTTTCCTTGTGGTAAAATCCTTCCCTGAGAAAAGCAAAATACATTAACAATTTGTATTTACTATGTACCAGGTGCTTTAAACATTTACTCATTTAATTCTTAAAGCTCTTTAAGGTCAGTAATGCCATTTTATAGATTCAGAATATAATGTTTCTGATGGGTTATGGGACTAGAAATTCTTTGTGCCAACATTGCATTCAAGTCTGTTTGGCTCTGAAGTCCATGGTCTTCCTGGAACATCATATTACTTTCCATCTTCAAACTCTCAGGTCACTGGCGATAACATATATGACTTCATTAATGGCTTTATGGAGTTGAGATGCTTCTAACTCACTGTTTATGACTTTGACTATGGAATCAGGGGCCCATTATAACAAAGTCTTGGGTTTGTTTGATCTTTTCTACATGTATTGTTTGGACAGAACCATAAAGACCAAAAGAATATAAACCATAGATTTGTCCTTCACAGACTGAGACAAAGATTATCTGTACAAGTAATTTACTGGCAAGTGTTCCCAGGAGAAACTGGTAAGGGCAGTGGTGGGGTAGGGGGAGAGGGGGGAGCAGGACATAGCAGAGCAGAAGTCAAACCATGTCAAGTCCTGAGGAGGGATTAACCAACTCCTGCAGGTCAGGGTTGTCCTGACCTGAGGTTAAGAGATTGGCTGCTATTCTCCCCTGCCAGTCGTTGGCTGGGGGAGGAAGGTGGGGAGGTGCAGATGTGAACTTGCAGGTGCTCTGGCTCTTTGTTTCTTCAGCCCAGCTATGCCAGATAGTCCTGTGTCCAGGCCTTTGGACGCAAAAGCACAGCAGAGCCTGAGGAAGGTTGTGCAGAAATGACAGAAGGGATCCCAGGAGATCCGAGTGAAGCACTGACCAGTGTCCACTGTACTGATCATAACTGTCTAATGTTCAAGGACAATTACATAAATCCCGCCTGTACAAGGAAAAATTGGGGGCTTATTTTTCACCAAGACTGGACTGTTTCATTTACACTCCAGTGATAATTCAACTCAGTTGAGTATTTTGAAGTGAAGATGTAGGGTGATATGGTGGTTACCAAGTTGGATTTCACTAGAAAAGGCATATGGTTCTAGTTGAGACACGGGTCTAAGGAGCAAAGGGTCAGAAAATGCATCATCACCAATTTATACACAATTGACTGCACTCTGACTCTGTCCTTTTTGTTTCCTCAGCCCTGAACCTCAGCACATTATTGCTTCAGAGGCCAAATGCCCTTAAGGCAATCTATGGGACGACTCTTTCCAGTGTCTTCTTTATCATTGAAAATCTCTACAGTCCTTTCATTACTCACAGTTTGACTTCATTCCTGTTCTGTAGTTTTCTGATCTTCCCCAGCAGTTTTTCCTTCAACATGCTGGCAGAACCTTTGGCTCTCTTATTGCTTAGCTCTCCCTGTTTTGTGTCCATTTATGTGTTCAAATTGCCATCGTGCCCTTTTTTTTAGCGAAAGAACTTAAAATGACAACATGGATAGTGCCACAATTAACCTTTATTTCTTTATATTCTTCCCCAAATAAAATACTTGCATTTTTCCTTTGAAGTGTGAATTACTCTCTAGTAATTTCAGTTTAATTTGCTTTCTGTTTTTGTTGCAGGTCAAATTAATTGATGTTGCTGCTAAGTCACTTCAGTCGTGTCCGACTCTGTGTGACCCCATAGACGGAAGCCCACCAGGCTCCCCCGTCCCTGGGATTCTCCAGGCAAGAACACTGGAGTGGGTTGCCATTTCCTTCTCCAATGTGTGAAAGTGAAAAGTGAAAGTGAAGTCGCTCAGTCGTGTCCGACCCTTAGCAACCCCACAGACTGCAGCCTACCAGGCTCTTCCATCCATGGGATTTTCCAGGCAATAGTACTGGAGTGGCTTGCCATTGCCTTCTCCGTAATTGATGTTAGGAAAGCCTAAAATTAAGTACAGTGGAATTCAATGGTTATCTGTCAGAGCTGAGTTCAATTTATAGTTATTTACCAGTAGTAATTTTTTATCTCATAAAGAGATAAGCATATCATTCAAAATATTTTCATGTATGTTTTGCAAATTTTAAATGAATGCTTAATGAGCTTGCGATATTATTAAGTATCCTACTATAGTGGTCATTTTTACATGTCAACTTGTCTGAGCCACAGTGCCCAGATATTTGGTCAAACGTGATTTTGTGAAGGTATTTTTGAATGTGATTAACATTTAAATGATGAACTTTAAATAAAGCAGATTACAAAAATAAAAGCAGATTACCCTTCGTAATATGGATGGGCCTCACTCAGTCAGTTGAAGACCTTAATTTTAAAAAGAGTGACATCCCTGAGCTAGAAGGAATTCTGTCCCTGGTGGTTAGCAGACATTTGCTCTGTCCAAAATCTCTATAACAGATTTGGCTTTTGCCAAAATGTCCTTGATATTTGCTCCTGTTCAAATCCATATGGCATAGATCAAATGTCTTCTGGACGTTTTGGACAAGACCAAATGTTATGCAAGGTCCCTGGGGCTCCAGCCAGCCTACACTGCAAATTTAGGATTTGTACGTCCGCAATCACATTAGCCGTTTCCTTAACATAAATCTATCTATCTATCTATCCATACCCTGCTGATGGTGTTTCTGTGGAGAACCTGACTAATATGCCTATCTATTTAAAATGGCCCTGTTAAAACCCCATCCTTTTATAAGGGAAAAAAAATTTTATGTGTAAGAGCTAAATCACCAGTAAAATTACTTTAGAAATAATAAATGTGAGTGTGGTCTATTTTTGATGACCTACAGGCACACACAAACTGTAACAAAGTAGTATCAAAAGCTATTCCCCACTTTTCTTAGCCCTGACTGGTTGAGTTTTATGCTGTGTCCCCATTCAGCTCTCTCAACAGTAAACAGACTATGGGCCATTTGTCCAACTTCTGAAAAAAGGCTTTAAGTTTACTTTTTCTCATATTTATTTGAGTAATGTATAGGATTTTGCTAAAGGAAACTCCAGTGTTGAACTATAATTTTTTAACTAGAATAGTACTTTATGGGAAGAGTGTCCTTCATCTTCCATGGTGATGGAGAACCAGGTGGCTATATCTGTGATTATATTTCTACTTTTATCTGTATCTGTTTTTCCTCTTCTTGATCTAAGTAGGTTGGAATTTCTGCTTGAGGCCTGTACTTTCACACTAGTTAGAAACAACTACTCTTTGGTGACAGGCTGAGGAGGAATTCAAAGTCAGCACCACAGTGGGGCTGGGATGGATTATGTTAGAAGTTTTCCCTCAGAGTTTTTTCTGTGGTGTGACATTGATAGCACACAATTACTTTTAAATATTGTTCCAAACCAGGCAGGATCCACCTATAGATATGGCTTCAATTTGGAACTAGTAACTTCTGAAACATTTTACATGGCTTAGCTCCTATGCACTCCTATGGAGTATAGGGCTAGAGAAAGAGGTCAGTATTTCTCTCAAGTCAGAAAGTGTTGCTGCTTCTTGAGATCACAGCTATATTGTTGCAGTTTTATGAGGCTGCAACTGCTGTACATGTTTTATGCTCCTATTTTTAATTTTGGAAGGTAGATTCTCTAGCTACTGCTGTTCTACACTCTAATCCTGATTTTCTCTTTTTAATATGTCACACAGAGTGATGTTTCTGTACATTACACAAGTAACTTAAAATGAAAGCACTGATCTCCAGAGGTTTTAGATTTTCTGTATTTTCCCCCTGTTTCGAACAAGAAATCTGTTAATGGAATGCATTGGCTTATTAATGAAGTTTCCTGGGGCTTTGGGCCATGCTACTTTGAATTTCCTGCATTCTTTCTTATTTGACTGTGTGTGCGTGTGTGTGTTCTATGCACCTTGAATATAACATCAAGCTAAGTATTTTGAAAAAAACAGTGCAAAGAATGTACCTCTCTGGAGAAAGAAAGAATGGATAAAATGGTCTCACTGGTTTTTCAGGTGCGTTATTGTCTTGTACATCTGCGAGTTCACGGTTCACATATTGCTGAAGCCTGGCTTGGAGAATTTTGAACATGACTTTACTAGCATGTGAGATGAGTGCAATTGTGTGGTAGTTTGAACATTCTTTGGCAGAACGCCGAAGAATTGATGTTTTTGAACTGTGGTCTTGGAGAAGACTCTTGAGAGTCCCTTGGACTGCAAGGAGATCCAACCAGTCCATTCTAAAGGAGATCAATCCTGGGTGTTCATTGGAAGGACTGATGCTAAAGCTGAAACTCCAATACTTTGGCCACCTCATGCGAGGAGTTGACTCACTAGAAAAGACTCTGATGCTGGGAAAGGTTGGGGGCAGGAGGAGAAGGGGACGACAGAGAATGAGATGGCTGGATGGCATCACCGACTCTGTGGACATGAGTTTGAGTGAACTCCGGGAGTTGGTGATGGACAGGGAGGCCTGGCGTGCTGTGATTCGTGGGGTCGCGGAGAGTTGGACACGACTGAGCGACTGAACTGAACTGAACTGAATTGATTGTCTTATACTCCCTTTGTTGAAAACATTTACTTCCTCATAGATTGCCGTTCTGTGTTGTGCTTAGTTGCTCAGTCGTGTCCGACTCATTGCAACCCAATGGTCTGTAGCCTGCCAGGCTTCTCTGTCCGTGGGATTCTCCAGGCAAGAATACTGGAGTGGGTTGCCATGCCCTCCTCCAAGGGATCTTCCCAACCCTGGGATCAAACCCAGGTCTCCCACATTGCAAGTGGATTCTTTACTGTCTGAGCCAAACAGGGAAGCCCTAATAGATTACCTCTAATAAAATCTTTACATGGCATTAGCTAAAGCATGGAATTTTAAAAAAATCATCCATATGAAGTTATTTGAGGGAAGCTTATTAAAGTGAGAATGATAATTAAATGATCTCTAAAGTGAAGTCACTCAGTGGTGTCTGACTCTTTGCAACCCCGTGGACTGTAGCCCACCAGGCTCCTCCATCCATGGGATTCTCCAGGCAAGAGTACTGGAGTGGGTTGCCATTCCTTCTCCAGGGGATCTTCTTGACCCAGGGATCGAACCCGGGTCTCCTGCATTCCAGGCAGACACTTTAACCTCTGAGCCATCAGGAAAGCCCTGATGATCTCTAAGTGATTCCTAAATCCTGAGCTAATATGACTCCACTTTGCTCTGTACCCAGCAGTCTGAATTATTAGAGTGGGGTATAGGCAACATGAAAGAATGATTAGCATGGGCAGTTTCAGACATGCAAAGTTCACTTAGGCCCAGAGAAACAGAACAACAAAGTGGGAAAGAGCTCTGGCTCTGAGTTGGACATTCCCAAGTTTGAATTCCTAGACCTACATTTTCTAGGGCTCCCTTGGGCATATTACTTAGATTCTCTGGGTCACAGTGTCCTCATCTGGGCATGCTGTGATTCATGGGGTTGCAAAGAGTCGGACACGACTGAGCGACTGAACTGAACTGAACAATTGGGATAGTGATACCCAGTCCACCAATGAAATACAAGCTTTAGCATTTAATGCAGTAGCTGACATATTTTTGTTGCTGTTGTTAAAAAAAAACCAAAACACAAGTTATTGATTTCATTTGAGTTGAAGTACTAAGTTTTATTTTTCTTAATAGTAAGAAAGGAAAAGCAGAAGAAAACTGAATTGAGAAGTACAGGGGAATACAGGACAGGGAAGCCTGGAGTGCTGCAGTCCGTGAAGGCAGAGAGTCGGACATGACTGAGCAACTGAACGACAGCAACAGCAAGCTGACGCTTTAAAGCACTCAGTAAATAAATAAAGGCGTATTTCCTCAGGAATAACACCAGTGAGTACAGGCGTGCAGTCTGACCTTGTAGTACTTCTCAACTCAGTTTTCTTCTACTATTCCTTTCTCAGTATTAAAAAAAAAAAAAACAACTTAGCACTACAATTCAAATGAAATCTCTTCGAAGTCTGCTTCTTTACCAGCTGAGCCACAGGGAAGCCCTAGAAGTCTGAGGATTATTTAAATCAATAACTTATGTTGTTCTTTTCTTTTTTTAACATTTGCTCCTAATGCCTATACCCTTTGAATAGTTGGAATTGCTTTATTAAATAAAATACCCCCTCGAGAAAAACTACTGCAGACACACAGAATTTCATAAATCTACATAATGCCTATTTTTGTTACCAAGAAGCTTGCATACTACTCTCAATATCTTTAAAACTCCTATTAAATAATTGATTTGTTATAAATAGTGTTAATATAATTTTATTTATTTTCATAACAGTAGCTTGCATGCAAAACAGTGTGCCAGGTATAAATGCATCATAAGAATTGCAGTCTCACAACATTATTCTTTATTATATTGCCCCTTTAAATTTGAGAAAATAATCTGAAAAAGATCAAGCCGTGGAGCTGACATCTGGCTGGCATTGGCTTTAGAGTGTTCCCAATGCTGAAGAGGCAACTATACCAGTCTGCCCAAACAGTGTAATTTATGGCAAACACTAGCTCTCCATCTGGTAGCCTCGGATTTTAGTAACTGTAGCTGGGCAGTGAGTACATTCAGGACCAGCCCCCAATTAAAAATAGTGGGATCTGAGTCTTATACAGGCTTCCTTGTACACAAACACTGCAGATGAATAGTTGCATGTCACTGCTTGGGGAGAGTGAGGTGTGTGTAGCCCCTTCAGGGAGAGCCTAAGAGACCTCCAGATTCTGGCTAGTTTATCTTTATTCCCTACTGATCTCCCTGTGTAGCTGTGCTATGTTGCTGTATGTCTTGCCATGAGTGCAGCCACATGCTGAGATCCATGCATCCTTCTTGGGAAGGGCCAGATGTGTGGGTGGTCATGGAACTGCTGAAAAAAGTGGCATCTGAAGTGTTGACTTAGGTGTTGATATAACTGCTGAGGAGAAACATTATCTGTGAGTCAAGGAACTGGCTTTAAATTATCCTCCTGGAACCTGCAAAGGTGTTAGTAGGTCAGAAGTTTCATCTCTTCTAGAATTTTCCATCCCAATGTCTTATCTTGGGTCAGTCTGTGGTGTATAATATGTATCTTGTAAAATATATGCATATGGACACAGTGGTTAGAAGATATGCCAGTTTTTTTAACATCCATATACTTTGTGTGTTCTGTGTTTTTATTGTTTTGTAGCAGAATGCCCAGTACTAAATATAATTGCTAATACTCAGCTATATGAAAGGAGGTGGGACCTAAATACAAATGGGAGACATAATTTTGAAAAATAAACGAAGCTAGTGTCCTAGTGTCCTCCCCCACTATAATCAGTACATGAAATTCAGGGGGCCAGTGGTTGAATGTGTTCACACATTTCTAGAACTTTCCCTAGCACTTTACAGACAATTGTCTTTTTAAAGAAATTAGATGTTTTTGTTTTCTTCTTTGCATTTCCCTATTATTTTCTAAACCACATATAATGTGTGTACATTGTTCTTACAATAAGAAAACTGACATTTAATGATCAGTGTTATAGCATTTTGAATATGCCAGATGATCACAACTAAATTTATTTTTATATATACCAGATTGTGAGAGGGTAAACAATAAAAAGTAACAAATAAAATCTCTAGGTCATAAGATTATGAAAAACCTGTTCTCGCTTCCTACTTTTCAATTTTTTACAATTTTCATAAATGTCACTTTCACAGTGAAAAATCTTATATTGTTATTGTTATGAAAGCTAGAAATCTGCTTTGATCTTATGAAATTTATGCACATTTATCAAAATATTTCTTTTGTGGAAGAAGTTTTCAAGATCCTCGGTCCAATAACATGTGGATATTAGAGTGTGGAAGGAAATCAGAGTGAAGACTCATGCCCCATAGAGAAGATAGCAAAGGATGCCCACGCCACAGCATGTGAACATCCAAGTGGACTTTTAGGTGAGTGCTTTTAAGATTGGTTTGATTGAGAAAGGATCAATCAAGCTATTTAATAAACTTGCATTTTCCAGTCACTAGTAAAGTACTTTTATTTTGTAGGGTTTTATAATAGAACTTTAGGAAACATTTATGCTGATAAATATTTATTTTCCAAGATGGAAAGCCTTATACCCAGAGATTAAATGCTTTTCCCAATGAATAATGAAAAAGTGGCAGGATCAACCCATTTGCCTGAATCCTCTATGAATGTTCCAAGCACCGCATGTGATTGTGCCTTGAGTAACACTCTTCACTAACAAAATGCCTAATTGACATAGCTACCCTCTAGGCATTGCAGACCCAGCACAGTGAAGTGTTTCTTACATTTGCTTCCAGTTGTCAAACCATCTGAACTAATTTACTCTTTTTGTAAGAGGCCACAACAAATAGTTAGTTCTCAGCCTCAAGCCTAAAAATGCTGAAGCTGGACACTTGGAGAAAATAGAAATGGAAAATGAATCAGAAATAACTAATCAATTTTAGAGAAGTAGATCAAAAATCGGCAGGACAATTGCTGTGTGGTGTGAATTTTTAGAGTCAAGCATATGTGAACCCCAGTCATTCCCAGTCACCATGAGTTCAACTATACAGGTGTTCCTTTTGCAAAACTGTTATTGCACAAGTGCAAGCTGCCAATGCCCAAGGTATTAATGGTGTTAATAAAGAATAAATTCTCCCTGTAGTGAGATTAGTGATAAATTATTTTTAATGATTTTTCAAACTATGATTGAATCAGAAAACCATCATTTGACTTGTCCTGTTGACTAAATATTAAATGAATTACAATAAATCTGTGTCCACATTTTCTGAAACCTAAGAGTCAAACACATTTCCTATTTCTGTCCTTATTTTGGATGTAGGGAACTTATGTGGCAGATTCCCTGGAACTGGACTCGTTTCCATTTCCCCTCCTCTCCTACCTCTCGATTTGTTAGCTATTTAAGTATTTAATAGCCTTTCTTATTATAGATTCTTTAGTTTCTAAATTCCAAAGAGCCTTGGACTGCTGAAAAATTTAAACCAAAACAGTTAAATGAATTTTGGGGAACTCATAAAGTTAGAATTTTAGTATAAAAGAAAAATTGAATGGATTATTGACTATAGTTTCATCAGATGTGTAATATAAATCACATATACATTTTTTCTGTCTGATGTTATGTCCTTGTAGATTCATAAGAAAGCAATTCATAAAATGTTTTAATTCCTAGTTTGGGATATCTCTTTTTCCATACAAGTACTAGAAAGTAGCAAGCATATCAAATTTCTCAACACTTAAAGAATTTTGAATTATAACCCCAATTTCTCTCCCTCCACATGAAACTAACATAAGTTACCTCTTGGAAATGGAATGGCCATGTTTTGAAGCACCATGTTCTCTGTCCAATTTCCTTATGTTCTGTGGAAAGTAGTCAAAAAAAAGAGAGAGTCAAGAAATCTCTTAGGCTGATGAGAAAGGATTTTCTTTTTATACTCCTTCCACAAGTATTGTCTTTCTTCTTTATAAGTTGTTGGAATGGTGCTTATTCTAGTGTAGAGAGAGAAAAGTTGTGGAGGAGGGAAAGGGAGATGGACTGGGTGATTTTAAGTTTTAATCTGCTTTGTATTGATTATCAAACTATTTAAATATGATTTGGAGTATCTCTTGACTTTATTTATATATTTATTTTTGGTTGCACTGGGTCTTTGCTGCACAGGCTTTCTCTAGTTGCTGCAAGCATGGGCTATACTCTAGCTGTGATACTCGAGCTTCTCATTATGTTGGCTTCTCTTGTTCTGGAGCATGGGCTCTAGGTGCACAGGCTTTGGTAACTGTGGTGTATGGGCTTCGTTGCCCCACTCTCCCCACATGTGGAATCTTCCTGGACCAGGGATCAAATCAATCCCTGCATTGGCAGGTGGATTCTTAACCACGGGACCACCAGGGAAGTCCTGACTTTTCTTATATTCTGATTTTTGACTCAGTTTGATTCAGTAGATATAGTCAGGGGTGAAATCACCTAGTTTTGTCCTTGATCTGAACCTTTAAGACACTTTCACAAAAAAATACTATATAAAAATATACCACAAGAGTTCAAATAGGCAGTAATAACCTTCTAATAAAAGATATTCCTGTATTTAAGAGTAAGTCAGGAATGAATCCTAACATTCCCCTTTTTAAGGCTTAGTCTCAGGTGGCACAGTGGTAAAGAATCCACTTGTCAAAACAGGAAATGCAGGAAACATGAGTTCGATCCCTATGTCGGGAAGATCCCCTGGAGAAGGAAATGGCAATCCACTCCAGTATTCTTGCCTGGAGAATTCCACGTACAGAGGATCCTGGTAGGCTACAGTCCATAGGCTCGCGAAAAAAGTCAGAAAAGGACCAAGAGCCAAGCGCACACACATACAAAGATTTCAAACAAAATGGCCACTACCTGCTCTGGCAGACCGAAGAGAATAATGTGACCTTACTTTTCACATTTCAGGCGTCTCCTTAAAAATCAAAACTGTTACAATTTAAAATTTGCATATAAACTTATAAAGGCAAGATCAAGGATTCCAATTTTAGTTTATATTATTATTTTAGAAAATGACTCTGAGAACTGTCTATATTAATTCGTGACTAGCCAAATAATAGTGTCTTAAACATGATAAAAACTTATTTATCTCTCATAGTAATAGCAGACGATAGTCCAAGGCTGGTATGATCAGCTGTCTTCTTGAGGTCATCCAGAGACCAACCTCTGCCCAGGATTTCTCTCAGCTTTCCCTGCTTGTGGTTCACTATCCTCTTGGTAAATGACAGAGTTTTTGGTTTTATACCGTCAGTCCAGCAGCAGGATGAGGGAAAGATATGTGGTATGGCCTCTACTTTAAGGACAAGTCTAGTAGGAGTGGTCAATCACTATTACAGTCTATTGCATAAAACATGGCAGTACCCAACAGAAGAGGCTGGGAAGTTTGGTTCTTATTCTGGGTATCCAGAAATCCACAGAAATCAAGGATTCTATACCTACAAGAGTAAAGCAGGGCATGGATCTGGGGGGAGCAACTAGCAGTCTCAATGACATTGAGTCTCAAGTCTCAATGATTGCTAGAGTCACTTTGGGAACTTTAAAAATATGTAATCCTGGGTGTCACCCCAGACACTCTGATTCAGTGGTCTGGCTTAGGCTCAATGGCCGAATTATTCCCAAGCTGTATCTCAATGATAAGATAAATCATCAGAAAGCTACATTTCAATAGAATTTCCTTTGCAGAAACCTATTATGCTCTCAGCTTTCAAAAGGAGAGATAATAAACAGCCATATGTGAGCTGTCTTTACACCTTTCCATTAGAACTTTTGTCAAGGATATTATGCATCATGTTGTTCAGTCCTTCTGATACAAAGATCCTTGTGACTAATTTCTTTCAGCACTCAAATCCAGGTAAACACCTGGTTTAAATTTCATCCTCTTAAATATTTCCTTTGCTTTACTGGATGATTGGACCCATTTTGCACTGAATTTTTCTTTGATCATAGCTGAAGAAAGAAAAGACCTTTGTTTTCATTTGACTATTGTAGCACAGCTTAGTATCTGTGCAGTCAATTTCTTCTGACCTCTGTTTCTCTTAAATGTATTCAGTATTACTGGGTTTGGCCTTTCTGTTTCTGTACATCTTTTTATCCGTTCCGTTCCGTTCCGTCGCTCAGTCGTGTCCGACTCTATGCGACCCCGTGGACTGTAGCCTACCAGACTTCTCCGTCCATGGGATTCTCCAGGCAAGAATACTGGAGTGGGTTACCGTTTCCTTCTCCAGGGGATCTTCCCGACTCAGGGATCGAACCCGGGTCTCCCGCATTGGAGGCAGACGCTTTAACCTCTGAGCCACCAGGGAAGCCCACATCTTTTTATAGATTTCCTTAAATTAAAATTGGATTTAGATTAGTCATGTAAATAATAAAAATAAGAGCTTATAAACTGTACATTATGAATAAGGACAATGACGTTAGTTTTTTTGAGTGCTTACCATGTGTGAGGCAGTAATAAGCATTTTATAACATCAACCTATGTGACACCAACTCATGAAATTCAAGTAAATCCTGAGACCCAAATGGTTCAGATTATACACAGTGTAAGCGTCAAGAAAGCATAATTCAGTCAACAAATACAATTAAACACAAGACCTAACCTTTACTTAGATCTCCAAAAATGAATATTAATAGATACTGCTGATTAAACACAGCAAAGTTCCCTAAATTATACTTTCTCCTCCAATCTCTTGCATCCTTTAGAGCTCAACAATTGACAAATTTCCAAAGTATACAAGCAAGTTTTTTTTTTCCTTTTTTTCATTTTCCTCATTGCTCTGTAATGCTTTGCATTATCTCCTTGTGGGAGAGAACAGAAGGCAAGATCACTGTTGTTGGCTAAGAGAGGGCACTCTAGGGAGGCTGGAGGACCAGGCAGCTCTGTGCTCTGGGTGTTCCTTACTTCCCCACAGAGAGAATTTTTGGAATCCACTGAATGCACTGATCTCTCAGGGCATTCTTTCCCTCGTTACTCTTTTGAGGTAGCCCCCCTTTTATAAGAAGACTGAGGCATTATAAAGTTAGCCAACTTCCCCAAATTGCAGAGGCACCCAGCTCAGAATCAAGGTGTTGAATGTAACTTCAAGGTCTGTGTGCTTGGACACTCTACTCTCTTGTTGTACTTTGTATGACTGGGCTGATGGCACATTTATTCTTTCCATAGTTTAAAAGCACTTCTAATATTATCTGCTAGAAACTGTTATCTCTATCAGATTACTTATCACATTTTATTTGAATTGATTTTTTTGTTCCTATCTGCCATTGCGCTAATTGTAAAGTCAAATAATTTTTGTCTCTTCACTACTAATTATCACCTCTATATGCAGTATTTTGTAAACAGTTGGCAAAATAATAATCATTGAATTAGTGACTGGATGACTGGATGAAAATAAAGTAAGCTGAATTTCTCTGTGACCATGGAATTTTTCTGTTGATAATTTACCCATCTCAAGACTCTTTGGAAATGAAAAATAGTTCTACTCACAAAAGTCTCAGAGATGTTTGGTGTATTGTAGTGAGTTAGCTTTCTTTCATAGCTCATAAATTGTTTCTGAAGAAAATTTCAAGAGGATAGTTCAAAAAAATGTTTTGAGTAGTGGCAACAAAAATGTTTTGAGTAGTATTCTGCTATGACTTTATAGCGGGAAAAGCTAGAATTTAGAACCAGAAAACTAAAGTATGAATCCTAGCTGTGAACAGTATTTGGTAAGAATATTAAACAATTTAAACCTCAAATTTCTCCTTTTAAATTGAACGTACTACTTGCTGTAATTCATGGAGCTTTTTAAATTATCAAATGTTAGATGATGTATGAGAAACATATTTGAAAAACCTTAGTATGATTATTATGTGAACTATTCAATTTCCATTTTGTTTGTTTAACTGTCATAATTAATAATTATCTTTGGGTGTAAAAGTGCACATTTGTACCCCATCTGTGTTTCCACTTTTTTTACATTGCAGTTTCAGAAGGAAAGAATAGATGAGGCTTTGTTTTTAACTTCTCCATTTATTTTTGAATAATTACACCATCTGGACTTTTAGAAATGTATTTTGGTTGTGTTCCATAGTATTATATAAGGTATTTTAAATGAAATATTATCAATTGCACTAAACAATTACCAAAGTAAAAATCATTTTCTAATTCCTCATTTTTGCAAAAAGCAAAATGTGAGCAATATATAAAATATATCTCCATTTTGGTAGAATTGAACAGTTACAAATGTTTTGTTTTTTTGTTTTATCAAAGACATTAAAACCATTATGCATTAAATCATTAGCATAATAAAACATAATTTTCACCAAATGAAGAATAAGTATACTTCAGCAGTATCAGTAGTTCAAAATGTGTTAAATGAAATTAGAACTCAAGACAATTACTTTTAGTTAGGTTACAGAATGAGAAGGCAATGGCAACCCACTCCAGTACTCTTGCCTGGAAAATCCCATGGATGGAGGAGCCTGGTAGGCTGCAGTCCATGGGGTCGCTACTAGACGGACACAACTGAGTGACTTCACTTTCACTTTTCACTTGCATGCATTGGAGAAGGAAATGGCAACCCACTCCAGTGTTCTTGCCTGGAGAATCCCAGGGACGGGGGAGCCCAGTGGGCTGCTGTCTATGGGGTCGCACAGAGTCGGACATGACTGAAGCAACTTAGCAGCAGCAACAGCAGGTTACAGGATATAAACCGTAAAGAGGTAGTCAGGCCTCTTGTATTTCACTTGCAGTTATATTGAAAAGGTTACTTGAAAACAAATACAAGAAGGATCTAATAAAAAAGAATAAACCCAGAAATTTCTTTAATATGAGTTTTGTGGAGTTCCAGTTTTCATGGTGCTGATACTGTTCTTTCAGTGAATTTCAAGAATCTGACCACACTTTTATCCCATGCAATGCAGTGAAACAGTTGGCTTTCCCCTAAAAGTTATGGGAAAGCACAATTGCACAGAATGTTTGATGTCCTTGTAACTCACTTTCGAAACTTAGTCATCCTATGTGTTTTGCTAGTATAATATACACTGAAGTAGTGCACATGTCCAAGAGAACTACCTTACAGATATATATCATCTAAATCACTGCTGTCTTAGGCCCTCCATATCACTTTTTTTGAAGATAAGCATCATCCGTCCAGATTGCTTCAAAATTAAGGCACAACTCAACTCAATTTGTACCCCCTCATCCCAACAATGATCTTTATTATTAGAGCTTACCTGATTTACTATACATATATATTATCTTTATAACTCTAGAAATTCCCAACAGTAATAAGTCTTGTTTAGGCATCATTCTGTAAGGTTTGAACTTTCTAGACGTTGAAGGATTCATTTGGTTAATCCTTCAAGGAAAACTAGACACACACCAAGGAATAATGTACATAAAATAGACTGTTAATTTAAATGCACATATAAAAAGACCATAAATAGTTATATCTTCTAGATTTCTGTCGGCCCGTTACTAAATATCTCCTAATTAGGAGTGGGTAAGACCAAGTCTGTTTGCTGTTTATGTTTAGTACTTTGTTGTTAGATGGGGAACATTTGCTTAGCATCATTTGTTCATTCCTTTTATGTGGCTCACCTTCATTCACCTCTCACATCGTTCTGTGGCAGTTTACAGTGGGCAGATATATTAGGTAACGTTTATTTCATTGTAGCTAACAGAGAGAAAATGATGCTCAGTATCTCAAGGAGAAAATGGATTTATTGGAGGGAGCTACACCTTGGACTGCAAGGAGATCCAACCAGTCCATTCTAAAGGAGATCAATCCTGGGTGTTCATTGGAAGGACTGATGCTAAAGCTGAAACTCCCAATACTTTGGCCACCTCATGCGAAGAGTTGACTCACTGGAAAAGACCCTGATGCTGGGAGGGATTGGGGGCAGGAGGAGAAGGGGATGACAGAGAATGAGATGGCTGGATGGCATCACCGACTCGATGGACATGAGTTTGAGTGAACTCCGGGAGTTGGTGATGGACAGGGAGGCCTGGCGTGTTGTGATTCATGGGGTCGCAAAGAGTCGGACATGACGGAGCGACTGAACTGAACTGAACTGAACACACAATCTAAAAAAGCCAAGCAATCACATTTCTTGGGAGACAGGAATGTGAGTAGGGTCTCAGATCTGAGTAAGTGGTCCTAGTGGAGCTTCTTTTAGGGTGCTACTGCTGTTTTGACTCAGCTCATGTCCCCATGGGGCCCCATGTCTTTCTGTTTCAACTCTAGCTTCTCAGGAGAGGAGCCCTGGCTCATTTAGTTTTGTTTTCTCTTATCTGTACCTCTCTGTTCATCATCATCAAATAGTTAGAAGGGTAGTGGATTTGCACAAATAACAGTAGTTCTGGCATTGCTCTGATCCAAGATGCACTCTAATTTTGTGTGTGTCACAATTGGTCACTCTCGTCAGGGCTAATATGATCTTTGAAAGAATCTCTCTGCCTCATACCAGGCATTTCTCAGAGTTTGGTATTTGAGCACAGACTCTTTATCGAGTTTATGTCCACACCTCTACTTATTTCTGTGTCTGTCAGTTCTTGCTCAGATTGTGCAGTGCTACATTTATGACTGCTGCTGCCATCTAGGATAAAATGTTTGCTCCCATCTGTGCTTCTGCGGTTCCAGGTGGCGCCAGTAGTTAAAAAAAAACAAAACAAAAAAAACCCTCCTTCCAGTGCAGGAGACATGGGTTCAATACTTGGGTTGGAAAGATCCTCTGGAGGAGGAAATGGCAACCCACTCCAGTATTCTTGCCTGGAGAATCCCATGAGCAGAGGACCCTGGAGGGCTACAGTTCATGGGGTCACAGAGTCGGACACAACCAAAGAGACTTAGCACATGCTTCTGAGGCAGGATGAACTCACCTGGCTATCTGAAAAAGCCTCCTGTAGTACTTAGAAATAGATCACCCTGTGGTTAATTCCTGTCTCCACTATCAAAAAATTTCCCCCAAATGTTAGAATATTTCTTCACAATGGCCTGTTGGCTTATTAGAGGGTTTTTTGCAATTTAATTATTTTATATTGATTAAAGCATGAAATTTATCTGAATTGTGCTTAATTTCAATCCATCTATAAGACCCTGGAGAGATTGCTGAATATGACAAGCTTTGTTTTAATGTTCATTTGGTTCTTTCATATCCATTTATTGCAGAAAAAAATGACTGAGATGGATAGTGGCCCCCTGGCATGATTACTCACCCAGGTGGGAAATTGTTGCTGCAGCTTTCAGAAAAGCTTTCAAACCTACATTAAGGCCATATCCCTATAAGTTAAAATACTAGAAAATAAGTCTATATATGCTATAAAATGAATTTTTTTTTCTTTTTGAAATCATTTTCCTTGATTATTTCTTTCATTTTTATAGCTTTCTAGTTTTAGTTGACTCAAGATGGCATTTTTGTTTTTTCACTTAAGGAATAGTGCTAAGAAGACAGTGTCTATTTCTATTTCTGACTCAGTTCATGATCTTAAGTCAGTCATTTAAGCTTTCGAGCACTCTGTTAATAAAATGAAAGTATTAATATTTATCTTTTCATGAAAACTAACAGAATTTTTATATGAAACGTCATTGTCATGGTTGAGAAGGTACTGGTTACTCCTGCAACCCACAATGTTCCAATTTTCTTCATATTTTCAAATTATTTGATATTATTGCCTATTTTACAATATTTTTCTCTTACGTTAGTGAGACAATTCTGATGACTCTTCATGTTCAGTTCATTGTTGTACTCAAGAGCTGTTCATAAAGCAATTGGCCATATGATCTTTTAGTTTTCTCCACTATTAAGTCATCATTGGGCTTCCCTGGTGGCTCAATGGTAAAGAATCCACCTACCAATGCAGGAGACATGGGTTTGATCCCTGGATCAGAAAGAGCCCCTGGAGAAGGAAATGGCAACCCATTCCACTATTCTTACCTGGGAAATCCCATGAACAGAGGAGCCTGGTGGTCTACAGTCCATGGGGTGGCGAAAGAGTTCTACATGATTTAACAACTAAACAACAACTACAAAGTCATCATTGCCTACCCTCAGGCTACAGATCGTAGGGTAATTTTGAATGGTTGTAAATAACATGGTTTCTTGATATGAAAATCCTTTATTTCTTCCAGAGCCACATTAAACTTGATCATATTGATTATATTTTAAATGTTCTATGGATGCATGCTAAGTCACATTAGTCGTGTCTGACTCTTTGTGAACCTATGGACTGTAGCCCTCAAAGTTCCTCTGTCCATGGGGATTCTCCACGCAAGACCACTGGAGTGGGTTGCCATTTCCTCCTCCAGGGGATCTTCCCAACCCAGGGACTGAACCCTCATCTCTTAAGTTCTTTACCACTAGTGGATAATTCTCTCTATAATAAAAAGGTTAAAAAACAAAGATTACAAGAATCTGATACTAAAATTGTATTTCTTCTGAACTACATTCTTTTGTCCTTTAGGAGTTTACAGTCGAATGACATTTATATCTTTTTTATTATCAGATTACATAGAATTTAATTGTATATACTATTGATGTTGTTCTTTGCTATAGATGTTCTAGAATTTTGAGAACATTTAAATGTTAAGAGTGATTTAAGAAAGGCTCATACAGTAGAAGTATAGATCAATGAAACAGACTATAGAACCCAGAAATAAACCCACACCTATATGGTCAATTAATTTAAAAAATGAATCAGAAATATACAATGAGGAAAGGACAGTCTCATCAGTAGATGGTGTTGGAGAAACTGGACAGCCACATGCAAAAGAATGAAACTAAACCATTATCTTACACCCTATATGAATATCAACTGAAAATAGATTGAAGACTTGAATATAAGATCTGAAACCATAGAACTCCTAGAAGAAGACATAGCAATAAGCTTTGTGTCAAAAGCATCTTTTTGACAGTGATCTTTTGAAATTGACACCAAATTCAAGGATAACAGAAGCAAAACTAAATGGGAGTACATCAGACTAAAAAGCTTCTGCACAGCAAAGGAAACCATCTACAGAACAGAAGGGTAACTTACTGATTGGGAGAAAATATTTACAAATTATCCAAAATATATAAAGAACTTCTATAACTCAATAGCAGGAAGAAAGAATAGTGTGACTGAAACATGAGTGAAAAGTGAAGTCACTCAGTCGTGCCCTACTTTTTGCGGCCCCACAGACTGTAGCCCACCAGGCTCCTCCATCCATGGGATTCTCCAGGCAAGAGTACTGGAGTGGGTTGCCATGATAGACATTTTCCCAAAGAAGACATGTAGATAGCCAACAGGCGTATGAAAAGATGCTCAATATCACTAATCATCAAGAAAATGCAAATCAACACCAAAGTGAGATATAGCCTCACACCTGTTAGAATGACTATAATAATAATAAAACAGATAACAAGTATTGGTGAGGATGTGGAGAAAAGGGAACAGTAGTATATTATTGGTAGGGATGTAAATTCGTGCAGCCACTATGGGAAAGAGTTTCAGTCAGTTCAGTTCAGTCGCTCAGTTGTGTCTGACTCTCCGCAACCCCATGAATCACAGCACGCCAGGCCTCCCTGTCCATCACCAACTCCCAGAGTTCACTCAAACTCATGTTCACAGAGTCAGTGATGCCATCCAGCCATCTCATTCTCTGTTGTCCCCTTCTCCTCCCACCCCCAACCTTTCCCAGCATCAGAGTCTTTTCCAGTGAGTCAACTCGTCGCATGAGGTGGCCAAAGTATTGCAGTTTCAGCTTTAGCATCAGTCCTTGCAATGATCACCCAGGATTGATCTTCTTTAGAATGGACTGGTTGGATCTCCTTGCAGTCCAAGGGACTCTCAAGAGTCTTCTCCAACACCACAGTTCAAAAGCACCAATTCTTCGGCGATCAGCTTTCTTCACAGTCCAACTCTCACATCCATACATGACCACTGGAAAAACCATAGCGTTGACTAAAGGAACCTTGACTAAAAAAAATAAAAATTGATTGTGATCCAGCAATTCTACTTCTGGATATTTATTCAAAGAAAACAAAAACACTAATTCAAAAAAATATATGTATCCCCATGTTCATTGTAACATTATTTACGGTAGTCAAGACATGGAAACAACCTAAGTGTGTATTGACAAATGAATGGATAAAGATGAGTATGTGTGTGTGTGTGTGTGTGTGTGTGTGTGTATTTATATGTATATAAGCATATACATACAGTGGAATATTATTCAGCCATTAAAAATGAAATATTGCTATTTGTGACAGTATGGATTGACCTAGAGTGTATTATGCTAGGCGGAATAAGAGAAATACAAATACTGTATGATCTCACGTACACGTGTAATCTGAAAATAACAAAACAAGCTCATATATACCCAAAGCAGACTGATGGTTGCCAGAAAGCAGGGGCAGGAGTATGTCTGGAGCAGGGTATGTACCTAGAACTTACACCCACACATTTATGATCAATTAATTTATGAAAATGGAGACGGACATGGCAACCCACTCTAGTTTTCTTGCCTGGAAAATTCCATGGACAGAGGAGCCTGGCAGGCTACAGTCCATGGACTCTCAAAGAGTCAGATACAACTGAGCGACTAACACTTTCACTTTCAATTTATAAAAAAAGAACCAAGAATATACAGTGAGGAAGGAACAGTCCCTTCAATAATTTATGAAAATGGAGACGGACATGGCAACCCACTCTAGTTTTCTTGCCTGGAAAATTCCATGGACAGAGGAGCCTGTCAGGCTACAGTCCATGGACTCTCAAAGAGTCGGATACAACTGAGCGACTAACACTTTCACTTTCAATTTATAAAAAAAGAACCAAGAATATACAGTGAGGAAGGAACAGTCCCTTCAATAAATGGTATTGACCATAGTCAACTATAGCATGGTGACTATAGTTAATAATACCTTATTTTTTATTTGCTCAGAGAGTAGATCCTAAAAGTTCTCATCCAAGAAAAAAAATCTGTAACTATATGTGGTAATGAGTATTAACTAGAGTTCTTGTGGTGATCATTTCATAATATATACAAATATCAAATCATTCTGTTGTACACCTTAAACTAAAATGATGTTATATGTCAATTTAAAATTACTTGTACAAAAACAAAGGTTTTTCAATTCTAACTCTATTGTCTTCTATTCCAGTTTTCATTTTTAAAAACAGCATTTGCTTTGCTTTCACTGCTTATCTTTTTGAGTAACTTGATTATAACAATCACAGATACTATATCATGATTGACAGGGATGTGATAAGTACTGTGCTTACACATATTATCTAATAGTGCCACTATCTCAGCTGTCAAAGGGCAAGGTTATTCTTCCATAGGTGTTAGGTATGTGCTGATAACTAACTAAATAAATAACAAATAATTATTATTTATAAGTAAATAATAATAAAATTATTATTTGTGATTGTGTTATCACTCTAAGTGGAAAATCTACTCGATGTTAGGAATATAATAATTATTATTATTAAGCTATACTTTTATCTTAGTCTTAGACTAATTTTTGGTGCATAATCATGCATTAGTAAGAGAGGACAAATGTGTTATAAGGAGATCCAACCAGTTCATTCTAAAGGAGATCAATCCTGGGTGTTCATTCGAAGGACTGATGCTAAAGCTGAAACTCCAATACTTTGGTCACCTCATGCGATGAGTTGACTCACTGGAAAAGACTCTGATGCTGGGAGGGATTGGGGGAGGGAGGAGAAGGGGACGACAGAGAGTGAGATGGCTGTATGGCATCACCAACTCTATGGACATGAGTTTGAGTGAACTCCTGGAGTTGGTGATGGACAGGGAGGCCTGGCGTGCCGTGATTCATGGGGTCGCAAAGAGTCGGACACGACTGAGCGACTGAACTGAACTGATTCTGTTATAGGGCTTTCCCAGGTGATGTTAGTAGTAAAGAACCTGCCTGCTAGGGCAAAAGACAGAATAGACACAGGTTTGGTCCTTGGGATGGGAAGTTCCCCCTGGAGAAGGGTATGGCAACCCACTCCAGTATTCTTGCCTGGAGAATCCCAGGGACAGAGGAGTGAAAGCTTATGGTGAATGATGTTAGATTCATGATCTCTGAAGATGATGATTTAGCTTCAGGACCAGACACCAGGCTAGATCACTCAGAGCTTTTGTGTGACAGAAGTTTTATTACAGTGAAAAAAGGACAGAGAAAGCTTCTGACATAGACATCAGAACAGGGAAGGAGAGTGCCCTATCAAGTCTTATCAAGGCCTTAAATACTTTTACCAGACCCATTCCTGCAACATACATCTTAAATTAACAAATTAGAAAAAACAATAGAAAGGTTTTACCAGAACCATTCCCACAACATACTCTTAAGATAACAAAATTAGTCAGAAGTTTCCTGTTAAGGCAAACCATTCAGTATTACAGTAATCCAAGCAATTGCCCAACCAGTAACGCTGAAGAAGCCAAAGTTGAACTGTTCTATGAAGACCTACAAGATCTTTTATAATTAATACCCAAAAAAGATGTCCTTTTCATTATAGGGGACTGGAATGCAAAAGTAGGAACTCAAGAAACACCTGGAGTAACAGGCAAATTTGGCCTTGGAGCACGGAATGAATCAGGGCAAAGGCTAGTAGAGTTTTGCCAAGAGAACGCAATGGTCATAGCAAACACCCTCTTCCAACAACACAAGAGAAGACTCTACACATGGACATCACCAGATGGTCAACACAGAAATCAGATTTATTATATTCTCTGCAGCCAAAGATGGAGAAGCTGTATACAGTCAGCAAAAACAAGACCAAGAGCTGAATGTGGCTCACATCATGAACTCCTTATTGCCAAATTCAGAATTAAATTGAAGAAAGTGGGGAAAATCACTAGACCATTCAGGTATGACCTAAATCAAATCCCTTATGATTATGTAGTGGAAGTGAGAAATAGATTTAAGGGACTAGATCTGATAGACAGAGTGCCTGAGGAACTATGGACGGAGGTTCGTGACATCGTACAGGAGACAGGGACCAAGACCATCCCCATGGAAAAGAAATGCAAAAAAGCAAAATAGCTGTCTGAGGAGGCCTCACAAATAGCTGTGAAAAGAAGAGAAACAAAAAGAAAAAGAGACAAGGAAAGATATAAGTTTCTGAATGCAGAGTTCCAAAGAATAGCAAGGAGAGATAAGAAAGCCTTCCTCAGCGATCAATGCAAAGAAATTGAGAAAATCAACAGAATAGGAAAGACAAGAGATCTCTTCAGGAAAATTAGAGATACCAAGGGGAAATTTCATGCAAGGATGGGCTTGAAAAGGACAGATATGGTATGGACCTAACAGAAGCAGAAGAAATTAAGAACTGGCAACCCACTCCAGTACTCTTGCCTAGAAAATCCCATGGATGGAGGAACCTGATAAGCTGCAGTCCATGGGGTTGCTAAGAGTCTGACACGACTGAGCGACTTCACTTTCACTTTTCACTTTCACACATTGGAGAAGGAAATGGCAACCCACTCCAGTGTTCTTGCCTGGAGAATCCCAGGGATGGGGGAGCCTGGTGGGCTTCCGTCTGTGGGGTCACAGAGTTGGACACGACTGAAGTGACTTAGCAGTAGCAGTAGCAGCAAGAATACACAGCAGAAAGATCTTCATGACCAAGATAATCACGATGGTGTGATCACTCACCTAGAGCCAGACATCTTGGAATATGAAGTCAAGTGGGCCTTAGAAAGCATCACTACAAACAAAGATAGTGGAGGTGATGGAATTCCAGTTGAGCTATTTCAAATCCTGAAAGATGATGCTGTGAAAGTGCTGCACTCAATATGCCAGCAAATTTGGAAAACTCAGTAGTGGCCACAGGACTGGAAAAGTTCAGTTTTCATTCCAATCCCAAAGAAAGGCAATGCCAAAGAATGCTCAAACTACCGCACAATTGCACTCATCTCACACGCTAGTAAAGTCATGCTCAAAATTCTTCAAGCCAGGCTTCAGCAATATGTAAACCGTGAACTTCCAAATGTTCAAGCTGGTTTTAGAAAAGGCAGAGGCACCAGAGATCAAATTGCCAACATCCGCTGGATTATGGAGAAAGCAAGAGAGTTCCAGAAAAACATCTATTTCTGCTTCATTGACTATGCCAAAGCCTTTGACTGTGTGGATCACAATATACTGTGGAAAATTCTGAAAGAGATAGGAATACCAGACCACCTGACCTACCTCTTGAGAAACCTGTATGCAGGTCAGGAAGCAACAGTTAGAACTGGACATGGAACAACAGACTGGTTTCAAATAGGAAAAGGAATACGTCAAGGTTGTATATTGTCACCCTGCTTATTTAACTTATATGCAGAGTACATCATGAGGAACGCTGGGCTGGAGGAAGCACAAGCTGGAATCAAGATTGCCGGGAGAAATATCAATAACCTCAGATACGCAGATGACACCACCCTTATGGCTGAAAGTGAAGAGTAACTAAAAAGCCTCTTGATGAAAGTGAAAGAGGAGAGTGAAAAAGTTGGTTTAAAGCTCAGCATTCAGAAAACAAAGATCATGGCATCTGGTCCCATCACTTCATGGGAAATAGATGGGGAAATAGTGGAAACCGTGTCAGACTTTATTTTTTTGGGCTCCAAAATCACTGCGGATGCTGATTGCAGCCATGAAATTAAAAGACGCTTACTCCTTGGAAGGAAAGTTATGACCAACCTAGATAGCATATTAAAAAGCAGAGACATTACTTTGCCAACCAAGGTTCGTCTAGTCAAGGCTATGGTTTTTCCAGTGGTCATATATGGATGTGAGAGTTGGACTGTGAAGAAAGCTGATCGCCGAAGAATTGATGCTTTTGAACTGTGGTGCTGGAGAAGACCCTTGAGAGTCCCTTGGACCGCAAGGAGATCCAACCAGTCCATTCGAAAGGAGATCAATCCTAGGTGTTCATTGGAAGGACTGATGCTAAAGCTGAAACTCCAATACTTTGGCCACCTCATGAGACAAGTTGACTCACTGGAAAAGACTCTGATGCTGGGAGGGATTGGGGGCGGGAGGAGAAGGAGACGACAGAGAATGAGATGGCTGGATGGCATCACTGACTCGATGGACATGTGTTTGAGTGAACTCTGGGAGTTGGTGATGGACAGAGAGGCCTGGCGTGCTGTGATTCATGGGGTCGCAAAGAGTCAGACACGACTGCGGGACTGAACTGAACTGAACTTCCTGTTAAGAAGAAGAAAGATATCCTTTAGCAAGATACGTTGTTATTATATAATCATTAGTACAGAGCTTAAGGGAAAACATACCCTCAAGCAAGATGAGTTGTTTTGTTGTGTAATCACTAGCTCTGGGCTTTAAGAAAATAACATCTTATGTGACTAAGATGAAGGAATATAGGAAAGAAAATAAATTGTCCTTTTCTCCCCCTTGAGAGCCCTAAACACCTTTCTCCTCCTCAAGAGCCCTGGCCCCCTTTCTCCCTCTTGGGGACCCCGGACTTCATATCAACCTACCAAAGAATTAACTCTCTCAGGAGCCTGGCAGGCTGTAGTCCATAGGATCACAGAGTCGGACGTGACTGAAGTGACTTAGCATGCACATTCTGTTATATTTTAAAACAGTTTTCCTAAGCTCTTTGGCTGTATTCAACTACCTGGCAACAGCATTCTATGACATTTAAAATTGTAGTTACTCAGAAATTGCTTGATCTTACAGGGCTAAATAAGGAAATGTAGGTAAACAAACATTTTTGTAATAAACATTGCAGGAACACAGAGTACTGTTATGAACTCATGAATGTTTATTCTTATTCCAGTTGGAAGTCACTTTAGGAAATATTTCCGTTCCGTTCTTTCCGTTCCGTCACTCAGTCGTGTCCGACTCTTTGCGACCCCGTAGACTGTAGCCTACCAGGCTTCTCTGTCCATGGGATTCTCCAGGCAAGAATACTGGAGTGGGTTACCATTTCCTTCTCCAGGGGATCTTCCCGACCCAGGGATTGAACCTGGGTCTCCCGCATTGGAGGCAGACGCTTTAACCTCTGAGCCACCAGGGAAGCCCTTAGGAAATATTTAAGTACATGTAATCTGAACTCATATACTTAGGTTGAGTATGTGAGTTCTGGACTCACAACTTATATTGAAATTTATGGTCTCACTTTCTTGCTC